>NC_065512.1:22741337-22768031 GCF_006386435.1 Epinephelus moara | reverse complement strand
CTCAATACATGGACATGCAATGACAAATTGTCATTAACTTATTACGTTATAAAAAACGATTAAAATATGGACTTACCCATGTTTAAAATGACCTGTTGAAGTGAAAAAATGAGTACTGACGGGAACAGACGAGTGGAGTCGATGTTTAACCGGCACGGAGAGGGCAGGAGAAATGCGCTGCCTGTGTGGACAGTCAAGCGCCTGCGAGTACACTCGCAGGACTTCCGCGGTACTAACACGTCCGGTGTGTCCAGGCCGTTATGTCAACAACGCTACATGAAGCAGATGAATGACTTTTTCTCTGCAGTGTGAAAACGGCAGCCACTTAAACCACTGACTGTGCACTCCACCGCCAAGTGGGCAAGGGTGGTAATTGCAACCGGTCAAAATGACGGATGGCCTTCAGATTTTCCAGTCATTGTTGTAAAAAAACAGTCAATGACCGAGAATATCCGGTTAATGCCAACGTCACCTATGGTCATGAGCTCTGGGTAGTGACTGAAAGAATGAGATTGTGGATACAAGCGACCGAAATGAATTTCCTCCATGGGGTGCCTGGGCTCAGCCTTACAGATAGGGTAAGTAGCTCAGACATCTGGTGGAAGCTCGGAGTAGGGCCGCTCCTCCTTCATGTTGAAAGGGGTCAGTTGAGGTGGTTTGGACATCTGATCAGGTTGTCTCCTGGGTGCCTCCCACTGGAAGTGTTCGAGGCACGTCCCACTGGTAGGAGAAGCGGATGAAAATGGATGGATGGTATGTCTTAGTTAGTAAGATGTTTGCTTGTGTTGCTATGTTATTAGCATCCGATTTTGTAACAGAAAAAAAAGTAATTTGATTTTCCAGTTTATATTCATGTTATAACAAGGCTAAGTTTGAATCTTTGAAGAACTGATGCAACTGGCTCCTAAATCTTTAGGTCGCTAGATACTCCAATGTGTTCACTGGCTAACCTCTATCTTTGCTGCAAAGTTGTCACACACTGTTACAAACATTTTTACTCAGTGTTTTCAACTAAGCTGTGGATTCATGTAGGACGCGTTGTTGTGTGTGTTTGTGTGTGTGTGTGTGTGTGTGTGTATGTGTATGTGTGTGAACAACAATGCCTTCATATAAAAAGTACTTTGAATACTTAAGTTGTTTTAAAAGCAATGCTCCAGTACTTTTAATCAAGAAATAATTTGACTCAGCAACATTAACTTGTACTGGAGTAGGCTAATATTTGACCAGAAGTAGCTATACTTGGGTGGTGTGATAGTCTGGCAACCTGTCCAGGGTGTACGGAAGTAAGTGGTAGCCCTGCAGACAATGCTGAGGTAGCGTTTAGCTAGCTATGAAGTGCTAGGTTAAAACAGAAGTGCTTATGGTTAGGGTTAGGGTAATAGTTATATATTGTCAAGGTGATTTACATCTTTGTGTATAATAAATTATGAAGTGGATTATAGTTAGCCTACGTGTGTTTTATTCACTACAACGTAGCCTTGTAGCAAGGTTCAAATAGCCATTACCTTGGTGGGTTTGTCTCGCTGGTGAGTGACCAGAAGAGGGTGGAGATGTGGAGGAGTGGGAGGTGGATCCGACTGAGAACTTGAGGGCACCATCGTGGCAGCGATGTGTCAATCAAAAAGTAGCCACGCCCTAAAGTGTACCCTGAATTATCATCTGTTTTTCTTTAAGTGGGACCATAATTTACCCACTGATCAACAGGCTGTATTGAAGAAAACCTTAAACTAGCGATTAAGACCATAAAGGGTCATTTCCTATAATCTTTCATACACTTGGACTTCATTTTGCAATGTCAACTGATGGACTCGATGGGCGAATCCATCTATTAATGCACTTTTGCATTGGTTTCACTTTTCAGACCCCGAGCTGACCCCGTGGGTGAGACTAAATCGACACAGTAAATTTTCCAGTCCATAAAAATAAAACATTGAGATAAAAGGCGATACAAAGCTGAGGCCAACTCATCTGATGATAATTTTCTATGGTTTCCTCACCACAAGCTTCAACTTTTGACATAGACTAATTTCACTCTTTGTTAATAAAAATATTCAGTAATGTGGCTTTGGCTAATCTGACCCACCACCCACCAACAAAAAGTCTAAACCTTTAAATTTAATGGTTTACACTGAGCAGACCTGCATTTTGTCCCTGCATTTCTAGTGAGTCCCCACAGTGTGACTGCACGAACAGATTTTTGTTCCTACAACGTGTCCCCTCACACACACCTACACACACAGTGGATTACAGTAAAGTGTTAGTGGCAGGATTGTTCAGATGTTAAATCCCTCTGACGTTTGAGTGTGAAACAATCAGCGCTACAACAGAGCCATGACTCATTCCATAACTGGAATCAAACATGTCAACTAATGGAATCATTCTTCAAAACCAGTCTGCATGGATTTATCACAGCTTGACTTCAACAATTACTGCTGCTGTCGTAGAACCCAAACGCCGCATGATGTCGGTTTAGACTGAATAGGCATTGCTGCTGATGGAAATGTCAGCTATTTCACAGCCTGTGTTCACTTTAAAAAAAAAAAAAAATCTATTAAGTCTCTTTCAAGAGCGTAGATCCCATTGGGGTCAAAGATGCCAACTCAAGTCAGAACTAGCTTTAAAGGAACCACAGTAGAAAATCAATACAGTGTGCATCAAATATCATTTTCAGGAAAATTCGTAATATAAAACAACTGTTTAATGACACAAGTGATAAAGCACATTAAGAGATGTGTATCTCCCACTGCAAAGTAGTGGAAGAATGTAATGTAAGAAGTGAGAGGAAGGATGGATGAGGAGCTGTGGGAGAACAGAGGGAAACGGTGGGGGAATGATTGTGGCTGCCTTGCTGCTATTTGGAGCTTTTAGTCGCTATCCAGTTCATCGACTGGACCTCGACTCGACAGCCAATCACACGAGAGCAAGCCAGGACCTGAAGCCTCTTTTAGCCCACAATCAACACCCTGCAGATGCTGCCACAGTTGAACACAGCTCACATACAGTAGACATGGTATAAAGTATGGTGATGCTGTTTTGACCTGTGCTGTAGCGATGATATAACCAGACTGCAAGTACACGATGAAAATGTGATCACTTTGTTTTCCTTGTTTTCCTCGGGGAAGAAATGTGAGAACATACTGTAAAATCAGGCAAAAGTTCTGAGCTGAATCATGTTGTTTTTCTGCCCTGACCTTTGTGTTTTGCAGAGTAAAACTCCCGGCACACTCCTCAGTATTTGATGTGGAGTTGCTCATAAGCCCTGCAGAGGACTATCAGTTTGTTGACAGCAGGAGTGCCAGGGGTACAGATGACTGTTTGCTGTTAATATCTCCCAAATCTCTCCAAGCACTGGTGTGAGACGGGTGTGTGGAATCTTTGAGTTCGCAGCACCGACTGTCCATCATGAAATTGACTCTCCACAGTGCATTCCTACAGAAATGTTTAAACTTTAATCTCCAGCTTTACATCCACCTCTTACAGGCTCTTCGAAACTGATCAGAATCCACTCTGAATAAATGTGCATGAGACACCGCCGGATGAACTAACAATGGTTCAGCTGCAGACGGAAGATTGTTCTCTGTTGGATATTAAACTGCCACAACACTTTCCTGGGAGCTATTCCCAGCCCTCTCTAATGAAAGCAATCACACAAAGCAGAGAGAAACACATGGTGTGACATATAGAAACTAATTCTCCCTTCTGCGATGTGTTAAAATTGTTCTGACTCTTCACCAACCTGTGTAATCAGGTTGGTGATGAATTTACAAAATGAGGTTTTATTTTGTAATTTAGAGAGCCAGAAACGTTTGTCTGATTTGTTTTTACTACTGACTGAATCTGATCCATACCTCCATGACAAAAGTCTTGATTAAAGATAATTGGCTACGTTGTTGAGGTGTAATTCTAACGACGTAGAATCCTGCCTCGGGGTGAAAATGACGCAAATACACTGCATAGTTACGACTTTATCATGCATAAACTAAATGTATTTGCTAGTGTTTGTCAAGGTGCTAATTAATTCTGTGTGATTTTTTATACTTGTATAGAATCAATTTACCTTGCCATTTTTAATGTGCTCTGACAGGACTTGTTTAAACTTAGATATCATGCGTCATTGCAGCCTTTTTCTTATGGGAGGTTTAAACAAGGCAAGAAAAAAGAGTACATATACAATCTATTATATGATTTCCTGGCTGAATATCTGTGGGGTGGACACCACAAAAACATCTGTTAAATGCAATACAGTTCAGTATAGTAGGCAATAAATACCATGCTGTATTTGTCAGGTTTATATTGAGTTTTCAAGGAGACTTTATGTTGTAATTTCTAATGCCCTTGATGTTGGCGGTGTTCTGTAAAATAATACTGTTGTTACAAGATGTATCTAATATTTTTCCCCATAAACTCACTCAACAAAACAAAAATGATTCCTGGGGTAAGTGGATAATGCTTAAAATAAATAAGTTTTTCAGCATTTCTGAGTAGAATTGAATTAAAATAATAAATTAGGATATCTTAAATAAAACAATTTGATCGCTAAATATCACCAAACGTTTGGATAAATATTAAGTTGGTTCAACTTATCTTTTTGAGGTCAAAGCAAGTGCATCATGTTGGCTGAACTAAACTGAGTCTGTCAGATTATAAAAGACAGAGTTGGACGTAAGATGCATGCAAATTGTTACCATAGTGTCTTGAAAGTTTTTATTGTGCACAACTGCAATCTAGTGCAACTCAATTATATTGCCACTGTACTGGTTTGTATACTTAACGGTTTTTTTTTAACTGTGTCCATCCGTAGTACCCACCCCTGCAAAAACTTTAGGGATTCAAATAGATTAATTTACTTTTTTGCCTCATTCAGTTTTATCAGCTGGCTTCTTACACACAGTACATCATTTTTAAGTTCGCAAAACATTTTATCAGTAGTTGTTCCAATGATTGTGTCTATTTCTTCAAATCCAACATGAGGATATCAAGTGTGTGACCTCAAACAGCAGCCAGTGTTTCTTGACAGGCTGCAGCCATCCATCATCTGACAGAATAAGGCCCTGACAAGTGGGACATGGAAGGCAGAACAGGGAGAGGGGGGAAACTGAGGTGAAGGACTTTTTCTTTTAAAGAAAAGCGAGATTCAAAGTATTTAACTCTGCATGTTGTGCACAGGTGGGCAATCAGACAGCAGCATATTGCCTGGTGGCTCCATCCTCCCTGGGTTGACAAGACAAGTCATTTTTGAAGCTGCTGGTCTCACCCTGGGGAGCTGGCGTCCGGGGTGAGCCAGGAGCCGAGCACAACAGATGCTTTGACAGGAAGAAGGAACAATGTAAAATGCTGCATTGATCAAAATCTGACCCAGACATAATATATAACTTTTACACAACACCATCAGATAACAGGAAGGCTATTATGTTTGGAGTATTTTTCAAGTAGCTATAAAACAAAAGAATGATTTTCAGTTCAGTGAAATATCCTCCGATTTCTTCTCCATTCACACACTGCTCCTCACATGCCAGAGAAAACACACATGTTGATGTCAGATTTAATGAATAAATGCCCATAATATAGGCTACCCAGATCCCTGATAGACTGAGCAGCACTAATAACCTACATTATGTCTTATTAACATGCTTTTTAAGAATAATTACCACAACATAACTAACATCTGAATTAAACAGCTCTCGTGGCTCTCTCAGTGTCATCTAAATCACTTTGGCAGAGGGCGTGGCGAGGGCGATGTTCACGGAAGGAAAAATAGACTTTCATTAAGAGGAAAACTTTAATTACAGAACGAATTTATTCCAATTAACAGGATACACGTCATGTTGGGCTTTTTCTCCACCGCCCATGCAGACACTCATACAGTTATCACCAGGAAATCCAGAGAAATACACCAATTAATATGTTGCATATTGTATGCAAAAACACATACAACATACAGAACATGTTTAACATTAATTTCTCCATTGCATTTTGCAATATGAAAGGGCATTTTGAAGCAGCACATACAAAGACTTTGCCACTTCCATGACAAAGGATGCTGCTTGACAAACGGTGCTGCAACTACTGAAAGTACAACAGTGCTTGGTTGAATACTTTATAAACAAAGAGGCTTAAAACGCACAATACCTCCTGGAGATGAATCAGTCTTTGTAGGCATTTAAAAAGCCACAAGGAATAAGGTGGACACCTGTGAACCGCAGTCACCAGCAGGCTTTGGTTACCTCTGAGGCTTTTTCTAAATACCAGTATGAAAACAGGGGGGTTGTTTAGTGAGTTGATCATCCCATTTGTCTCCCAGCTGTCTCCACCAGACTTCAGATCTGATTCAAATCATTATATATAAAGGTCCCCAGCAGTCAATAGGCACCCACAATAACTGCCTCCGCTTCTTTAGACGGTCTCCTGTCCGTTACCAAAAAGTTTATCATCCCCTCTGACTTTATGAGAAGGTTGCAACCCAAGAAAAATATGCCAAAAACCACCGTGAGGGACAAAACGCACATGACGGCTATCTGGACCACCCTCATGATGAAGAGGCTCCTCTCATCCGGTGCGGCCGCCACAAAGCCGTTATCAGTCACCACGGAGGAAAAGTTGCAGCAGAAAAACTCCTCGGTCTTGTTGAGCAGTCCTCCCTCCGTTTGGTTGAACCCGGTGTTATTCATTTCCACTTTTTAAAAAAAAGAAATCAAACTTTAAGTGCGAGAGATGTGAGAGCCAGAGAGGGGACAGACGCGCCTGGAACAATCCCTGCGCAATGTGTCATCAGGTGAAAAGTGAGGATGATGATGATGAGGCGCTCAATTGAAGAAGTTCCGTCAGATCACACAGCGCTCCTCTGGACTTTGACAAGCTGCTTTTGCATCGCATTACTGGAGATTTCATGTGGTGTGTAGACAGTTTGAGAGCAGAGTGAATCCACCAACCCGCGGTTAAATAGCCAGACAGTACATGTCTGCGTTAAAGCGCTCAAGTGGCACGACCACACAGCAAGAGCGCCACCATACGACCAGACTGCACCCGCGTCATGAGTGTCCAGGTTCACCGAGGCATGGGCTGTACTGTATGGAGTACATTATGTTCTGTTGATGTACCTTTATGTATGTATGTGTTCCTACAGCCTGCTGTGTGTTCGTGTGTGTGAATGCATGCTTTCTTGTTTACCAGTGTTACAGATACACACTCACAATATGCAGCCTGCAGCAAATCTATATTTATTAAGTTTTTGCAATTTCTAGTGGATTATAGGCTAAATATAAATGACCTTTTATAAGGATTGATTGATTTTAATTTGAACTTGTAAGTGCTATAAGTGCTCTTCCTCCTGCTCCTTTTAGCTCATATCATATATCATATTAATGAGAATTTATTGAGATTTTGCCAAATGTTTAATGTTTTGTTCTCTTTCTTTCTTCTTCTTATCCTTATTTGTCTTCTTCTACATGTTCGACATAATGCAGGACAACCACCGCTCCACTCAGCTTAGTCTTGGCAAGGTGCTGGAAACATCAATATGTCCAAACTGATAGAAAGGATTTCGACACACGTACACCTGCGCAGTGTTTCACCTTATTCTTTGAGCTTTTGGTGCATAAGATCTTCATCAGAGCACACATGAATCAGCAATGGACAGGGTTGATTCATATGCATTAACCCATGTAATTGTCTATTGTTGATTCATGTATCCTCTGATTAAGGTCCAATAGACCCAAAGCTCAAGAATTAAGTGAATAATTGCATAGATGTAAGTGTGTGGAAATCTTTTCTACCAGTCTGGACATGTTCACCATAAAAAATCAAATCAAATTTAAGTGCAATACTGGCTGGAAAGCAGTGGCACTGCCAAGTGGTGGCCAGGGGGGCCATGGCCACCCTCATGAAGACAATCAAAAATAATTAGAGGCCTCTGTGTGGTGCTTTAAAACTTGAGTAGTCTTCCTCTCAATAACGCCACATTCACACGGGACAAGGAGACAACCATATTCTGTGGAGCGCTGCCCACATCCTTTAGGCTCCCATGTAAAGCAACTGGGCTGTTCACACAGAACGCACCATGGCCTTGAGCTCCGCGGCTGGCTTGTGATCTGCAGCGATAGTTTAGGAGTCTGGTCTTTTTTCCACGAGCTGTGAGCATGTCAGGCAAGAAACACACTGATAATCTATTATGAATGATATAAAGGATATACTGTTCATGTAACCCATTGCCTCTGCATGCCAGTCGTTAGACTCTCTGGAATCTGCATTGTGACTTTTTCTTTATCGTTGTGGTGGTGTCATGCGGAAAGAAGGAGGCACCAGACGCAGGATTCAGGATTGTGGTTGAGGCCACATCCTCAACAATATCGTCAGCCTTGCAGGGCAAGAGAAAATAAACATCTTTTAAAAACTGCATCGCTTACTCAAACAATAATTAACATAAAAAATGTATACATCAAATGAAAATGAACATAACTGTCAAGGTAAACTATGACTCTCTGTAAGGAATAAATTACCAACATAAAACATACATTCTCAAGTAAACTTGGCAGTTAACAGAAAAGCTAATGCTCCATCCCACCAGGCTGACACAGTATCAGTTGCCTCCTACTGGCTCAAACAGGTAGCTGCCTTACATCTATTATGTAAATGATCTAATGATGATAAATGGTAAAATATGCATCCCATGCTTCCACACATTTGTCAGCTTTGTCTAAACATAGTGTGAGAGAGACAAGCAGACACACACACACACACACACACACACACAAGCAAAGACCACCCAGAGAGCTGCCCGGCCAGGCAAGATAAATTTCACTGTTTTGTACATTTTAACGCAATTTCATTCCCACATTTGTGAAAGAAAAACACTTTTTGGGAAAGTCTGTGACTAAACCATCAAATTTGATAAAGGTTATTTAAATGCTGAGCCACAGCAAAAGAGGAATGGATTGGAATCATAAAAGAAACATATCATAACCCTAATTTCTCGGGGAAGACAACTCATTTTGATACAGCAGCTCCTCAACATACACATAAACAGTATGTATGTTTCTTGAGTAAACCAGCCCCCTATAGTGAAAAAAATGGACCTTGGGCTTATTTTTTGGACTTTTATTTTTTGGACTTTTATTTGAAATGAAATGCACAACATGTAACATTAACACATTAACAGTAATTGACTTTTTCAATGTTTGTCTCTGCCTTTTCCCTTCTTGTCACAATAGGAGTTGTAATGTTAATGGGCATCCAGTCAGTTAGTCAGTAGCACCTTGGCTTTAATATTAACACATGCACCTGACACAACAGCTAGCTTCTCTCATTACAATTCAAACAGAGGACAGTGGTACTGACCACCTGTAACGTTTCCTAGCTAGAAAAAATGTCAGCTAACTCCTACCTAACAACATAAACAGTGACCTACGATTAAATGCAGCAAAAATGAGGACTGGTAATGATAATAATGTGTTGGTATTGAGTGGTAGAAGTTAAGAAATGTGCCACATAGCCTGGTTTAAGCCTGGTACTTACACCACTACTGCATATCACCCACTCTAGAAGGCAGCGCATTGCTCTGTGCAGATAGAGCGCTCAGAGCCCGAGTCAGGGAAAGGTGGGAGGGATGGGGTGGATCAAATCATTTTTGAGGCAAGAGGGGGGGTGGCTGTATTTTTGTTGTTAAAATATTACGTTTCAACCAAGTACTGTATGGTTTTGACACTTTTCTAGCTTGTTAAAAAAGGACATAGACTAAAAAAAAATAAAAATCTCTCAAATTTTAAGGGTGCTGGGATTCAATTTAGGGGTGCTTCAGCACCCCCAAAAATGGGCTAGAAACGCCTATGATAGACAGAGCTCTAAATGTGATTACAACAGAGCAGGGGAGCAGAATCGCTTGTGCGAACAAATGCGCTTCTGGAGTAAACTGCCAGGCAACTGACATAGTGGATCGCTTCTACGTCCAGTGTGAACATGGCATAAATGTTTTGTTTCTTACAATCAACATACTCCTTTAAATTCAAGCTGTAGCCTGTATTTGTCTTTTTAAGGAAAAAGACAACCAGCCCGTGAAGAAAGAATTTCTGATTTTCACAAGGCAAACATTAAAGATTTCTTCAACATTTTAAGCAAGATTACCTTTTTTAATTGAAATCTTTTATAATTACAAAAAAAAAGGGCTTGAAGCTAAAGTTCGAGCGCCTTCTATGGTCAGTACTTAGTAGCGCCCCCTTTGGCAAGTATCACAGCTTCTAAATGCTTTTGTATCCAGCTAAGTGTCTTTCAATTGTTGTTTGGGGGATTTTCAGCCATCCTTCCTGCAAAGGGCCTCTAGTTCTGTGAGATTCTTGGGCTGTCTTGCACGCACTGCTGTTCTGAGGTCTATCCACAGATTGTTAATGATGTTTGGGTCATGGGACTGTAAGGACAAAACCTTCAGCTTGTGCCTCTAGAGGTAGTTCATTGTGGATTTCGAGGTGTGTTTAGGATCATTGTCCTGTTGTAGAAGCCATCCTCTCTTCATCCTCAGCTTTTTTACAGATGGTGTGATGTTTGCTTCCAGAATTTGCTGGGATGAATTGAATCCATTCTTTCCTCTACCCGTGAGATGTTCCCTGTGCCACTGCGCTGCAACACAAGCCCAACACATGATTGATCCACCCCCTGTGTTTAACAGTTCGACAGGTGTTCTTTTTATGAAATTCGCACCCTTTTCCCTCTAAACATACCTTTGCTCATTGCATCCAAAAAGTTCTATTTTAACTTCATCAGTTCACAGGACTTGTTTCTGAAAAGCATCAGGCTTGTTTAGATGTTCTGTTGCAAATGTCTGACACTGAATTTTGTGGTGAGGACACAGGAAAGGTTTTCTTCTGATGACTCTTCCATGAAGGTCATATTTGTACAGGTGTCACTGTACAGGAAAACGGTGCACCACCACTCCAGAGTCTGATCAATCTTCCTGCAGGTCTTTTGCAGTCTAACAGGGCTATTCATTTGCTTTTTTAGCGATCCTATGAGCCATCTCTGAATTACATTACCACTGAGGGAACAGCTCCCCAAAAATGTTTTGCTATGTTCTTACAGCCTTCTCCTGCTTTGTAGGCATCATTCAGACTATAATATGTCTTTATTGTCCTCCATGGGTGGAAATTTGTTACTGTTGTTTTAGTTTTCAGAGTGCTAGGCAGCTGTTTAGAGGAGCCCAGGGCTGCTGATTGTTGGGACAAGGTTTCAGGAGTCAGAGTATTTATAGAGCTTTGAAATTTGCATCACCAGGCCTTTAGTAATGATGATGATGATGATGATGATGATGATTATTATTATGGTCTGACAATTTTTTTTAAAAGTTGTCTGAGAGCTTAAGTGTCTTGTGGTGCCCAGACTTTTGCGTGGTGCTCCCTTCCATTGTTTCACTCTAAAATTGTACAAAACAAAAATAATACACTAACTTTAACTTCATGCCTTTTGGAGATCAGTTCATCCTCTACTCACATAACTAGTCACAGTAAAAGAAATTTTCAGTGAAACAGGATTGCTGTACTGTTATTAATCTATGCACATCAGATAATTGGTAACTTTAACTTTAAAGTAAGAAACCGAAGTATATCATATACTATCTTGAGTTATTTTAGGGTATGTTGTCACGTTACGTTAAGTAGAACTTAACAATAAGTGCAACACATGACAACGGCCAACAACGATTTTTCTCCTAAACCTAGTCGACAAAACTTTACTTTCCTCAGCCTAACCTACATAACTTTACTTTAACTATATAAAGGCACTAATTTGTTGGCCACTAATTCATACTAACCACTGTAAGTGCATTTTCATGAGATATCATTGGTTGAGGATACATTGCCCAGACAGATGAACCAAACACTAGCTCTTGATAGGGCCATTCACGTTTTCACATTGGTCACCGTAGCTCTCCTACACGCTGGCACATAGCAAGAACACAAAACATTTCTGTACTTTATCAGAACAGTAACCTGTAGAGTAATCCAGCCATTTGTAGATGTTGTCACTAATGATAACTGAATTCAGTGTGACTGTGTTTAATATACATCACAGGGTTTCTTTTGCAATGATAATGGTGATAAACAAGCAAAATAATAAGGCACAGGTGTTACCAATGATATTAACAATGGCTTTGTTCTGTTCAAGTGTCCCAGTAAGGCATTGTGACAGTGATTTGGCACACACAATACACAGACCCTGGAACTGAAGCAACTAAATTGAATTCAGCCATCATTAATTATTATTGTTTTTATTTATACCATGTGGTTTTCCTACTGTGACATGTCAAAATGTCCTGGAAGCAACCACTGTCTTCCATACTGAGCAATTACAGCAAAAGCTAACCAACGACAAGCAGAGGTTGATGACAGTAGGTGTAGGTGGTGAAAACAAAGACATAAAAACGCATAAAACACATAAAAACAAGTAAAAGTGTTCATTACTCTTTTTAAAAACGTATTTATTTTAAATTTTCCAACAAAATTTCCAGCCAAATGTACAAATCCATGACATGAGGTCTTACTAGCTCTCGAAGAGGAACCAGGATGTGCACTGACATCTAGTGGATGCATTGAGTCTGTTGTGGTGGACAATATGTTTGCTCATCTACATACCATATATGCAATTATGAACGTTCGTCAGACTCACAGTGCTCCACACTACCACAGTATATTTCTTAGCTGTTGCATTATAGTTGATTTTAATGAAATAAAAATAAGAGCCTTGAATATAAATGCAGTTGACAGTCAGTGACAATGCTTCATTGAGAGTACATCAGAGTTACTGACGATAATTAAATGCTGGGCTCACATTTGATCTCCTTTGCTCAGAGGCCGATGCAACAGCGAAGGTCTCTCGTTAAAAGCAGCAGATGGCAGTATTGTTCAACACCATCCTCTGAGAGCCTGCATTAAAATAGCTGCAATATAGACAACAGTGTCAATCTGACTATCTAAATTAATTGGCTCATTGACACACACCAAGATGTATGTAATTGAAGGTGTTGATTTAAGTGTTTAAATGCTGTCTGACTGTAAATTGCTCCTTGTGTGTTGTTCTTAAATCAAGTACCTAATGTGAAAATAAACATCAACAGTGTGAAAACTCCCTGTGAGGTTTGTTATGCATCATGATGGTAAAACTAGAAACTCACGCCAGGATGTACCAGAATATTTTTAACAAATCTGAACATTATTATTCTGCTTTGTTAATTAAAAAACCCTCTCAACTATGATTTATATTACAGCGAGATGCCCAGAGCCATTTAGACTTATTATTTGTCACTGTTTTTATCTCATCATTATCTGTGGTTTCACCTTGCTCTCATCTTGTCTCAGTGTTGTTCTTTTCTTGTCGTAATGTTTTACATTTAGCTTCAATTTAGTCTTTTCATTTCATTTGTGTGCAGCTCTCAGCCTGAGAGTCACCAAACATACTTTTATTGTACATCTACAAGGACAATGAAGTGTCTTATGTTATGTGATGTAATGTTATTACTGTATTATAGGTGACCTGAGCTAAATGACAACCCACAACAATCAAAAATACAAAAATATAAAGGCTTAATTTCAAAGCAAACAATTCTGAGAGCTAGGAATGGAAATAAAATATGTACAATATCATTAAAAAGACAGTTTTGAATCATGGATACTTTCCTGGCAAGGGGGTCCTTGTCTTTTTCATTCACAAAACTACAACAAACAAAAAAAACAACAACTATATGTGTGTGTGTGTGTGTGTATATATATATATATATATATATGCTAAACTGTGCAATATCTATAGTCCCACCATTCAATTATGTCAAATCAGCCCTTTTTAGCCTAAATTCTCTCCTTGTTTTTGCTGCTTACTCATTATATTGCTTTTGTTTGTTTTTGTTACTGTATACAAAGACTTAATTTTAAAGCAAGCATATCTGTGAGCTAGGAATGGAAATAAAACTTGTACAATTCAGTTAAAGACAGTTTTGAATCATGGATATTTTCCTGGCAAGATAGTCCTTGACTTTTGCATTTACAAATCCCAAACTACAACAAACAAAAAACAACAACTATGTATATATATTGTACAGTTTATACTATAGATATTGCACAGTTTAACACATATGAAAAAATGGTCTCAAATAACTGTATTTCTGATCACTACATCTGATAGTAGACTAGTTAAACCGGCATATATATCATATATATGTACATGTATATGTCATATATGTTGGCATATATCAGTACTACACTGAAGTCGCAGTACTGTTCACTGTACCCAGCAGCCTGCGGTGGTTGTGCACGCGCCTACATTTACCAGACGCCCGTGACGGTCCACTTCGAAGCGGATTTCATGAGCGACGTCGCTGTGAGCCAATCAGAGAGCAGAGCCGAGACATTTTGAAGGTCGGTCTGAGCTGAGGTTAGATTGTGCTGAATATTATCTCGCCTGTCCTCTCACCGTTATAATATTCAGCCGGAGAACAGGTGCGTGCTTTGGCTGTGACGCCGTGTAGCGCTGACCGCATCCGCGTAGAGACGAATTGGGGACATTAATGGAGACTGGCTGTGTTCGCCGGTTTAATGCGGCTCAACTAGGCACACATCATATCCAGGAGTCCAAACAGGTACCACGAGAGGAGGCTTTACTGGACGGACAGCACCACACTGCATTGTGGACTTCACCGTACTGAGATGGACTGTAACTTAGGTGGCGTTTCGAGACGCTGTGCGCTTACAGGAGGAATTCACCCGGTTTAATTTAGTCTCTACTAATTGTTCTGTGTATCGGGTCATGTTGTCTGCGTTCAACATGTTGCCTGAGCGCGAGGCTGGAGCAGGTCACTGGTTCACTCCATCCATTATTTAGGTAAGCACAGAGTATCCTCATTTTGTGTCGCGTGCACACCTTTCATGGGGGATATAATGTCGCTGGTTTATGGCTTCACACGACATGACAGTGGATTAAATGGTGATGGTTATAATTTGATATTGCTTTAAATCAAGGTAACCATTTTAAGTATGAGTGAGAATGAGTGGTCATTAGCTGCTGATGTTACAGTGTTTTAATATAGCTGATGTACATGCACATGAATGAGTCTGTCCTGTCAATACTGCCACAGTAAGTGGAATCTTTTGTGTTGTTTGGGTGATAAAGAAGCTGCAGTCATTGGCCTAATGGGCTTATTGAGATCAGCTCTATAATCACCTCCTGTTCCTCACAGGGCTGGGTATAGATTGGCATTTTTCACTATTAGTGCCAATGCTAATATGGATCCAAACTTAAAGAAAAGAGAGAAATCATTTATCCCTTTCACAATGTTGACCAATGAGTGCCAACTTTCAAGTCTTTGTTGCCACATACAGTTTGTTCTTTGCTCAAAAACTTATGTTTGACACTGCTACACTGCTTGTGACAGTAGAGATGCAGGAAACTGGAACACTGCTGATAGGTCTGACTCTCTGAAGTACCCATAAACAAGGCACTTAAATCAGCCAGTGTCCATAGCAGAGAACAGTCTAGTTTTGTGTTTGATCACTTTTCTTTCAGCTTTGTCGTCACATTTCTGCAGCTCACATTACAGCCATGGTTCCAGTGTCAAGTCCAGTTGTTTTGCTGTGGACAGCAGTAAGGTAACAGTGTGGCTTAAAGCAGAAGCACTGGATGAATGAGGAACTTAACTCACCGCACAGGCATTTCACAACAAAGGGGAGTTGCTGACATCACAATTAACTGTCACCTCATGAAGCAATTAATGCTGCCTGGTGGTTTACACTTGTCTCGGAAAATACTGGAAGAAGTGGAGGGACCTGTTTTTAGCACCACGTACAGCAGGGGAGAAATATTCCTCTGTGCAGATGGTAAGACTAATTGACTCAGACTTCTTCGGACGAGACTCCAGCAAGCTGCCGGCAGCACGGTTGGTGGTACCAAACCCAAACATGTCTATGCCACTGACGCACCAAAGCAGATGGTTAGAGATGCAAACAGATATCATCAGCAAGAATCATCATTGATCTGTCTACGGTGTGAGCTGCTGAGGTGATACGCTACACACACACACACACACACACACACACACACACACACACACACACACACACACACACACAGACGGACATGGATTTCAGCAGAGTTTTGCTGAGACTTTTTTTCTTGATTAGACTCATTACCTGGACGTCTACATCACAAACATCTACTTGGGTTAAAAGTCACTGAATGTTGTTTGGATAATGTCTCACTGAAATCATCCGCCACGCCGTGATGTGAGTCTGAAGCTGTGGATGGAGGCGGATGGAGGCTGCCTTGTTTTTGAATGAGATAAGAGTTAGCCCAGGGCAGCAGTTTCAGACCCTGTGATGGACATTTAGACAGGGAGCGGAGAGGACAATGTGTGTGTGTGTGTGTGTGTGTGTGTGGAGAGCAAAATCATTACCATGCTGCAGGAGAAAGATAAGGAAATCTGTCAGATTCCCCACAGGAGGTGCTGCAGGCATTTTCCACTAGTTGTAGAACTAAAGGGTGGGGTTATACATACATGCATTCGCAATTAAATATATACTCATATGCACAAACCTATTTGTATCAGAAGGATATGTTACATTTGTTGGCTTTCATGCATCTCATGTACCACAACATTTTAGGTAATCTCCTTTTAGGATAAAGTAACATGTACTACACTGTGTGGTGCACTATATTGTAGCCTATATCTCTGTTATTGGTGCCTTCAAGGCTACTGGGTATTTGTGTTTGCCTCTCTGTGGCTGAAAGCATTTTTCCCCCCACATCATTCCACTTTCGTTCTGATTATACTTTCATAAGCCTTTTCAGTCAACAACAACCTATAATTTCAGTCAAGTAGAAATCCTGTTTGACAGAAAACGATGTTGTTTTTCATCAGAAATATTGCGGGGCATACATTCCATGCCAATGAGATATCTAACCTCCACAAATTGCCTCTGGTGTGAAAGCTTCCCAGATGGTCCGAGCAACACTGCTGATGAAGTGGGTGAAGTCTGTAAAGGGGAAATGAGCATTCACTCATCCTTTCAAATGGAAAAATGTGGAGGGTCTGGGGTCAATCCAATGTGGGAAAGTGGGATGTGACCTCCATTGGACCATCCCTGTCGTGAAGGTCTGCGTGACCAAACTGACACCTGTAAATCTCTTTAAAAAAAATACAGTGACGATAAGAAAAATCTAATAAGGAATGTATTTTAGAGCTTTATGGATAAATTATCAGGGACAATATATTGTCCGTTATTATTAAATTTACTAAACATATGTCAGTATTGGCTTTTATGTGGGGCAATAATCAGAAAGAAACTGCATTATACAAATGCCAAACATATGTGTGAGGTAGTTTTTAAAACAGTGATCCCATTAAATACACTCTGAACTGTAAACTGTCCTGCCTAGTACATATCTTGGTCGCAATCGGAACGCACCAATCCAACTTTTTCCCTCCCAGTATAATTCTTGATACCTCAGCTCAGGGTATCTGCTAGGGTTGGGGGATGTGTCAGAATTTCGGTTTGTCTTAACATCGTTCTAACAATCACTGACTCTTGTTTGGTTGAAATAAGCCCTTAATTCACAGAGTTAAATGTGGAAATATGCTGGCTGTACATGCCTTTTTTCCACCCTGCCTGTTGAGCAGTGACTTTTACTAATTCTTCTTCAAATGACAAAAACCGCCCCTGAACAACAAAACGACCAGCATTGCCCTCAGCCAATCACCGATATATTCCTCCAATCGCCCAACCCTAGTATCTGCCAATGCTGATTTCTGATTTGAAACCAGTCCTGTCTTTTCCCTCAATACTAAAGCTGTGTACCTCTTTGCTGTGGAACTCACTGGGATCATTTCTGTGTGAGGTAACATGATGCCAGGGATTGCTGTGGCACTACAAACGGAGTTGGCCACCCGCCAGGACTTAATGAATGTAACTGATTGTGGAAATGCCGAATTTTATGATGACACCGTCAAACCAACTGTTTTCAGCGGGGAGCAGTCACATCTGGTCGATACAGAATCTGCTAAATATAGTTTAACCCTTAACCCCTGGCCCACTGGGGCACCCCATTATTAGATTTTTAGCTGTGCCCAGCAGCTCTATAGGGTGCTTTGCTGGTTGGTCGGTCCACAAACATTTTGCCACCCTTTGGCAGCCACAGTTTATGTCCTCAGAGGCTGAAATTTGGCATGAAGGTCAAGTGTGTACGTGTGGTCATGCCAATTGGTAAAAATGGTGGAGGTGGAGTGGTGCGGCTGATCACAGAAAGCGATACGGATTCAAATGGATTCACAGACTTGCCCGAGATTTTGTGAAAAGACTAGTCATGACGGTGGTCAAAAGGGGGTAATGTGTGGATGCATACATGTACACAGTCGCAGCTATTACGAATTTACACCTGTTTAAGCTTTCAAACAAAGGGGTGAGGGGAAAAATGATTCAGAAATGTCAGTGACCAGAAATTTAAAACCTAGTTCTTGACATTATGATCGTCTGTAAGACCAGATGTTGCTTACAGCTGAACCTACTGGATGATGAAACGTAATGGATGTCATCATGTGCATCCTGCATCCATGCTCTAAGGCTGGGCTTCCATTTGTTACTCCTCATGTATTAGTAAAAGATATTGGAAGTAAATTATTCTGCATTATCATTACAATTATGTATTAAAAAATGGCAAGTAGTCACACAGGGAGAAAAAGAAATCATATATAAATAAATAATTTGATGCATTAAGATGCATAGATAATTGTTTTATGATCACATCCTAGACCCGTGAATCCACCGCTGCTCAAGATGTCTAGTATTGTATCCTTTATTCTTTATTCTTTATTCAGGATCCTCATTAGTCATTACTGTAGAAAGGACTACTCTTCCTGGGGTCCACACAAAACACACAAACAAGACAAAATATTAAATTGTGATCGTAGAAGATTCACAACATCGACAAAGTTAAATAGAAACCCAAGCAGAAGACAGCTATCTTACATTTACAGTGTCATCTCATCAATAGATCACAAATGCAAACCAATAGAGCCCATAACCCAGGCTCATGAACTATATGTGACTGAACAAAACATAACCTTCACAAACATTACATCATATATTCTTTTTTGATAATTGCTATTCTTAGTTTCTTTTTTAAAAATCCTAAAAAAAAATTCAGTATAGTTTAGGCGTTACTGTATATGTTAATCTTTTCACTTTTCCTCTCACTTCCTCTCCTTTTTCTTTTCTCCCTCCTCATTTGTACACAAATTCAATAGTTCCCTCATTAACATATTTACCTGCACATCTGTACCAACTCTTACTCATAACCTGTATTTTCTGTATCACTGTATCACAATATTTGTTTTGTGTCTGTAACAGTATCTGTTGTCTGCTGATTTTATTGCACCTGTGTCTGTCTGTTATTCAACCTTTTGTGTAATGTGACATTTTACTAATATAAAAATAGAAAAAGTGAAATAAATAAAGGAATTGCTATGTCATCTGTGACTGTGTGGAGATATGAAGTCTGGAGACGGTAACTAATCACTTTTACACAAGACAAATATTGATCCACTTTAAATGTGGTTCACTCACAGATTTCGCTGACATCATGTTCCCTCCTACGCTGATTGTTTTAAATTGTCATAGCTTAATGATTGACTTTCATCCCGCATCTCAGCAGGAAGACGAAAATAATCATTCCTGTCGTCAGAAGCTTTGAAATCCCACCTTCTCATTTAGTGTTTTCTCTCTCCCATAGGATGACACCTCTCGGTCACACCTGCTCGGTCTCCTCCTTGCTTCCTCACCCCATCTCCAGAGTTCAAACGCCCTGTCAGCAGACTGAGCGCTCCTGAGCACTCGCTGTGACCCGCTCTTGTTTGGCTTTCCTGGCTGACGTCCCAGGGAGGTGATGCGACGGTTTGTCTACTGTAAGGTGGTGCTGACCACCTCTTTAGTGTGGGTGCTGGTGGATGTGTTCTTGCTGCTCTACTTCAGCGAGTGTAACAAATGTGATGATAGGAAGGACCGCTCGCTGCTCCCTGCCCTGCGAGGTGAGTCCACACCACCACTGCTGTTTCACCTTTCATTCACAGATTAGATGTGATGGGGCAGATAGTCTTCGGATGAACTTAGACACTTTATTTCCTCTCCATTTCCTACTCCCCTCTCTTTAGGTTTTGATGTGAGTTTTTCAGTTTTCAGGATTGGTTTTGTTTCTCCTTATAAAAAGTATGTCAAGGAGACAAAGGGGGTTACATTGAGTGAATTTTAAGACTTCTCAGAGAAAGATATTTTGGATTTCTAGGGCTTTAGTAGGTGTTTAAGGGGAATTTGTGATGTGTGTATGGGAGTTAGTCCAAAACTGCATTGAGAAATGATAGATTTTTGAATATGTATAACTTTTTAGCTGCGACCAGCTAACTAAATGAAACAACTGTCATCCTCTTTTTGGTCGAGTGAGTAAACATGCTTGAGATTTTAAACTTTGAAATGCATTTTTGGAGCAAAGACTGTGGTTTGTGCCCCATTTCTGCATTGGAATCACATAGGAAGGGATCCTGTCATGGCCAGTATGGACAGGAGGAACAATTACAGCAACCAAAAACTGTGTCCTGTCTTTTATATTTCAGCTCTGTACATCGATGCACTGCTGTCAGGCTAATGTTACGAGCTAACTTTACCTAATTATAGCTGCTATTTTCTACCTGTTAGGTCCACCGTTCCCACAGGTCTGGTGAAGTGCCATTAAAAATCTGGGTCGTGGCTAAAAACACAGAGAAGTTGTCATAGCAGTGTAGCTGCATCTAACTTGAATCATGTTTAACACAACACTTCAGTGTTTGACATCCAGATGGTGGTGGGGGTGGTGGGGTGTGTTGAGGCGAATAGGGGGGTAGTTGCCTATAGCAAAGAGGTTTATACCTACTGAAGGGATTCACATAGCATGTCCAGACTTCAAAGAAACACACACCCCTATATGGATATACAGGCATACACTTAAACACATACACACACCATTTTGCCACGTCCCCTTTCATAACTTGAACTAGTTTTAAGGAAGGCATAATTTGACTGAGTGTGAGGTTGTGTGTGTGTGTGTGTGTGTGTGTGTGTGTGTGTGTAAATGCATGAACATGTGGATACATGTGCGTACGTCATCGCAGTTATTGTGAATTCAAGCTTGTTTAGAGAATTCTTTATCAAAAAATAATCATTTCTATATTAAAAATATGTGAGTATTTGTTCTTTAGAGAGACATTTCAATCTCTGTTCATATTTTTGGCAGTGACATTTCAAACCGCTTTAAGTTTCTGTACACACTACACACTATACACTAAACGACATCTGGCACATTGTCTACCACTTTTGGTGTTATACTGTTTTTATGCATTCATTACAGTGAATTGTTTTTTATATTTTCACAGTAAATGCAGGTTTAAGTGCAGATTGATTTGAGAAGATTTCTCTGCATTTCCGCTCAACAAAGTTGCAAATATGATAAAGATAGATACAGGCATGATGTTCACTGTAATGGATGAACCCATCTCATGTCAGAATTACATTTATATACAGCTAATTTAAAGGAGCAATACATTTTGAGGGAAATGTTATAAACTGAAGTAAACCTAAAAGTAAACCATTTTCAACATTCATACACGTTACTGCTGTGGTCTAAAATAGTCCGACAATTTTACTAAGTATGAAAAACCAAATTCAAAAGCTAGAGTGCTAAAACTCAACTTTGGCAACACAGGATATAAAGTCTGGAGCTGCTCCATAGACAGTGAATTGGAAAAGATGTTCTAGATGACACTGAGAGCACCCAGGGGAACGTTCTGAGTATATGGGTCCATTATCTGTTTCACAACTGAGAGCACTACGATAGAATACAGCCCATTTGGGAATAAAAAAAGAAAAGCATCTTTTGGGTCCACAAATTCAGGCTCTCATCCATTGTCTGTGGAGCAGCTTCAGACTGTATATGTGACGATCACAAGTTTGAGACTTACTTCTCTTGTTTCTGGCTTTGAGAGATGTTCACAAATATTGACAGAACTTTTCGAGGCCATGGAAGTATCATATTTGAATTCTACATTTGGGTGTTTCCCTCTAACGTACCTGGCAAATTGTGAAAATGTTGACACCAAACATATCATCAAAATGTTCACAGACATAGGGATGCACCGATCCAGCTTTTTCAGTTTCGATACTGAACCCGATGCTGTGGCTTTGAGTATCAGCCGATACCTGATACCGATCCGATACCATGGTTGACCTAAAAAGCTAAATACCTTTACATGTAGAACAGAAAAGACTAGAGGCATCAGCCGTTGATGACTACACAGTTCTTTCCTAAGATAAAATGAAACAAGATGAGAGAGATTAATGCAATGATGAACTATTCATTTTTAACAAAAATAAACAATTGTGCAACAGCAGTTGAAATAGTGTGAAATACCTCCACACAGCAGATTCTCTCTGTCGCTCCATGACGTACAGTATGACGTAGCTCAAGTCGCAATAGATTTAAAGGGAAAGGATCGCCTCAGGTATAGGTTGCATTTTCCGATACCCGATCCATCTTTTTTGATGATATCGGGGCCGATGTTCGATCCAGATATCGGATTGGTGCATCCCTACACTGACAATGTATTTTATTCGTTCTGCACCAAAATAGTCAATCTTGCAATGCAGTATCTCCTCGTCATGACTACAGCATTATTTTCTATGTCTTGGAACTTAATCCAGACAGTGATTAAGTCGTCCCAACAATGAAATACTTATTTCTAAGGAGACAGGGTTGTAGTTTCTACGAATAGACTTTAATATTTCACTGAAGTGCTTTGAACTGGAAGCACACAGCACAGGTAATAAAGATAAATACATTGTTGGTATTAATAGCACTTAATTGCCAAGCTGAGTGGAGTGTGTTGTGACGTATGTAAAGTGAGATCTCTCCTGATACAACTTCTGCTTTCAGCCAGTCTCGACGACAGTGGTCTCAATTACATACATGTTTGTTTAGAATTACATGAAATGGAGCTTTGATTTAGTTTTTGTTTGTGATTCTGGGTGTGGAATTGTCAGGTTTCAGCACTATTATCACAAAACAACCAGGTTAATCAGCTAACTTGAGGCACCAATCTGCCTTTATCAATCCATCTTTAATGTTATATGCCAATTAAAGAAAAGTGCAATTAGTCTTTGCAGAAGTTGTAACTCAGCTGCAGTCTATAAGTGAGGGAGACATGAACAGATGATTCCCTTTTTTGGGTCTCTGCATTTTTGATCCTGTAGAATCTAACTTTTGTTTGGCATCATCAAGTCAAACAAGCGTCAGCGTGTGGATATAAGCTGTAGACTTAAAACGTTCCATCATTTCACCAGGGTGTTAAACTTAATCTTCATCATCTGTCACAAATCCTATTAACAAGATGAAGTTCACTGAGAGGAAAACACTGCCTGAAAGGTCAGAAAAACAGTCTGTAGAAATTTGTCATCTTTAATTGATGACACCAGTGTCACAAATAGATGATTTATGGTTATTCATGTATAAAATGCAAAAGCGTAGCTGTTATTGTAAGAGTTTTGTGATGTTGTGAATCTCTACCAGCGTAATGTGATTGTCTAATTAGACTAAAAAAGATCTACTTAATTTACCTGTGGTATGTACAGTAAGCTTGAAACGAACTGTGTGTTTGTTTGTGTGTGGGTGTTTGTTTGTGTATGAGAGATCCACCTAAAGCACAGTAGCTGTTTAGCAGAGTTCATTTCCTCACATGCCCTGCAGTAAGCAGGTTTCTAAGAGGTCCGCTAAGCTGCTTTTAAGGTTAGATTGAGGCTGAGCTGCAAGCTACTGACACTGATTACAATACTGAAGTCTTACGTTACATTGAAGTTACTTTGAAATAGCTTAAATATGGTGATTTGGTGAAGATATGAGGTATTGAGAATATTTTCCAATACTGTTTTTCTATTAACGCTGCAGTTAGTTTAATCCTTTTTATTAAGCCTTGAACAGCCTACACTTAATAACATGCTATTCACATGTTAACTTTTTGATTGGTATCAGTTTAGCCCAAATTGATTATTATTTCAGCCATTTTGTTAGGTCACACTAATTACCGTTGAGTTAATGCTTTTGTAGTCAACGTGAATGGAATCCTCAAAGAAGCATTTTTTTTTTCAATTTTTAGTCAACAATACAAAATATTAAAATCAAGTGACACTACACCACATGAAGTTGTTGTATACACATGCAGAAGATGCAGAGCTGAATTTACTACATTTCCTTTCATTTTTTTAGTCATGTTTCTGGACACTTGACCAGTGTACATTAATTTTTTTTCTGTAGCTCCTACATATTTGTTGTTGTTCACAGTGACATAATTTTGTCCATAATTTTGTCTGCCATTTGCGTAGTGTTTTAGCCGGAAACTTCTGCCAACATGTTGATTAGAGTGGCTCTGACTGAACCATACAGTAAATATGGAGACTGTCAAACCAAAACAATGAGCAAAAAGGGGCTAAAATGTTACTAACCATAGTATGAGTTGCACAAGCCTATAGTTTGACACTATGGTTTGCAGCCAGTTTCTGCTCCATTGCATCGATTTTGGCCGGTGATCCCACACTGGTCATTACCAGGGTGATAATGATCTTTTAAAGAATGTCTGCCTTAAATGCCTGATTAGTGCGGGCACCCCTGACCTCATGTCAGTGTTTGTCAGTTTAACAATATTGAACTTTATGGCCAGTCACTCCTCCTGCCCATTATGTTTATGGAAGGTTTTATGTTTGCTTGACATCCTAAGGTAAAGTTGTTTGTAGTGGTAGTGGTGCATTTGTAAAGATGTAAAGGGAAGGATGCTGCATAGACATGTGCTTTTCTGCAGCCTAAATATGTGCCGTACTCTGTCCGTCTTTGCATTTTATTATAACTAATTCACTTCCATAAAGTTGGTAAACTAGGCAAGGAAAAATTAAAGAAAACTCCATGCCGACAGTTTGTATTAAAAAATCTTTTCTCAATCTATCTGATGCAAGAGTGACAGAGTGACAAAATCTACAATACAAAATTTTTTAATCAGTAAAATGTCTCTTTGATATACATACAGTCTACAGAAACATACAGAAATTCACCCACTTCTTAGTGTTAGAGAGTTTTTATTTCCATTACTGACTAAGTTTAGTAGGAATGTTAGAAAAAACATTTAAAAATCTGTATTTTTGCTCTTTTCTGCTCACTTCAGATGTGCATGTTTTAATGTGGCTGAACCAACCATCTGTTACTGGACTAAGACCTGCACTCAGACAGCTACAGCTCCTTCTGTGAGCATTAATTAGACTTTCACTGGTGATCATCTAAAGTAACTTTACACAGTTTTGCCATTTTAGAAGTGAAAAGCACAGTTGCAAAATTTGTTATTATAAAAATCACTGCCTGAAAGGGATAGTGTGGATTTGAGGTTGAGGTTGTATGAGGTACTTTTTAATAGTCTATGTATTACCTACAGTAGATGGTGGTCACCAAATATTTTTACTGCTTTACCTTAACGTCAGACAAGGAACTGACGCTGCTGGCTGTGCTCTTGAAATCCAGACTCCATTGACAAAAACAGTCATTTTACCTCACAGAACACGTTGTTGGTCTACGGCTGCCTCGATTGGTTAGTTTGTTTGGGTTACTGTGTGACTTTGGTGTTTTAAGGGGTTATTTCACCAAAGTCACACAACAACGCAAACAAACTTAATGATTTGGGCAGCAGTAGACCATCAGCTCCTGTGCTTTGGTTTTCGTCAATGGAGTCTGGTAGCTTTCAAGAGACCAGGAATTTGTTTCAGGTTCAGTTTAGTTTCCCAAAAGTCTTGTCTGACGGTAAGGTAAAGCTGTGAAAATATTCTAAAAATAGCGTACACTTGAACTGATAATAGTGTTTTTTACTTGACTAAAATACATATTGCTGCTGCCCCTGTTCACAGCAGGACATTGCTTAGCGTCCGTGGTGGTAGTCCTGCCTGCTTCTCCAAACTAAGGGTGTGCTAACCACCATCTACTGTAGGTAATACACTGACTATGGATAAGTATCCTGTACAGCCCACTTCAAAAAATCCAAAGTATCCCCTTAAAGCTACAACAATCAGTTCCTCTGCATTTGAAACTAATATGTCATAAGACTATTAACTGATCAATTGATTGAAAGTCAGTTAGTTTATGGAGACTAAATAGAATTGAACACTTTGATAATTTTCAACATTATAAATTGGTAGTGTGTCCACAGCCGAACCATTGCATCACTGAAATGCACACAGAAGAAGAAAACAGAACTCAGTTCCTATTTTGTAACCACAGTCAGCCCCTTGAGTAGGCTGCGCATCACAACATGATACATTTGAAAGAGAAATGTAATTCAACGATGGAGCAGGATTGCAGTGCACTTCTGCTGTAAATCACAGCATCTGTGTTTACTGTTGCAGTACGTATATACAGTGGTGTGAAAAAGTGTTTGCCCCCTTCCTGATTTCTTACTTTTTTGCATGTTTTCCACACTTAAATGTTTCAGATCATCAAACAAATTTAAACATTAGTCAAAGATAACACAAGTAAACACAAAATGCAGTTTTTAAATGAAGGGTTTTATTAATGAGGAAGAAAAAAATCCAAAGCTACATGGCCCTGTGTGAAAAAGTGTTTGCCCCC
>NC_065512.1:22654413-22740387 GCF_006386435.1 Epinephelus moara | reverse complement strand
AAAAAAAGTAAGAAATCAGGAAGGGGGCAAACACTTTTTCACACCACTGTACATACAATATTTTCCATCCTCAACATGATACATTTCTGGGCTTTAGTTTGATTTTAGCTGCAGTGTTACTCCTAAAGATGTGCTGAAGCATATTCATTAAAATTCATCAACAATCATGAGGAATAATTACAACAGTGAGAACAAACACCTTTATTTATCAAGTGCATCATTTATAGCAAGAATTTTCACTTATTCTTATGCCCATGAAGTAAGCCATCTGTCATTCACATATCTCAGTCTGTTTATATCACATGTAGCTATATTTTATTGTGTACAATCTGCTATTAATTTGAATGTGATACCACAAGGTTGCATTAATGTTGCAGTGGCACACAGAGCTGAGGTAAGATGACACCACGGGGTGTGCTGCAGAATGCTTTCAGCTGTTTTTCAGAAGACAAAAATGTAATTCTTACTGTGAATTAGTGTTTAGAGATGTAACTCCCCTCCAGGTACTCATACCTTTGCAGATATACACTTAATGTCACACAAGACTTCTCATCTTAATTGCTTTGAATCTTTGTTCTTTGTGAAAGCATCGCCTCAGTGTTGCAGTTAGGCTGAAGGTGCACATCAGGGCAGCATAGTCGAACTCTGCAGGGCATTTTGTTCCCGGCCTGATGCGGTTTTGTGTTCAACAGGAGCTTCTCTGATATATAATGTAATGCCAGCTGGGTCAGACTCGCATGGAAGCAGTACGGGTAAAATGTATGAAGGAAAGAGAATGGCTCAAGCTTGTGATGGAGCCTCCAACTGTGCACCGCTACACAGGCCTTTTCCTACAACGTAATGAGAATGAAAAGAGCTAGAGGACAATCTGCATGCAGATTAGTGTCTGAGTCCACCTTGACAAGAGGATCAAAGAGTCCAGCTGAGCGCTCACAAGACATTTCAATAACCACACAGAGAAGGCTAACATGTAGCATATGTGGCAAATGTTGTTTAAAGAGTCTAGGGTTGCACATGTATTGCTAATTTTTCAGGAATATGAGCGTATGAATCACGTAACGGACAGGTTGACAGAAAGACATGTGGCACTTTATTTTTGTTGAGCACTGAAATGTGAGTGATGGTGTCTCAGAAGACTCATTACCTGTGAGTGTGAGGGGAACCTTTTCACTGTAATTGTTTGGGATAAAGCTGCAGGCAGGGACATTGAATTAGATTGATTGATCCGAGGACAGGCAGAGCCACTGTTTTCTTCCCAGATGATCGTGGTCATCTTTTATAATGAATGCTCTGTGTCAGGGGGGAGAGTGTGTGTCGTGCTTGAAAATACCAGAGAGAGTTTGTTTCCTGAGGCTCCTCTGATCTGTGCGTTGCTTAGCAAAACCAGATTCATTTGAGCGTTGGATGGATAACTTTGAAAGGATGAGCATGAGAAATGATGATTTACAGTCATAATGAAGGAGCAAAGTTGTTAATTAGTCACATATATTATTTCAGACTTGATGTAATTAGCTTCTGCAAGAAAAACAACTGGCTGCCGAACGCAGCACACGGATTCTGACAGTTGGTGTACAAATAACGAGTAACAGATGAAGTTAAAGGCTTTAAAACAAAACCTTCCTGTTAGCGAGGATTCAGGATTCAAATTACTTAAATGTGCCTTAGGGGCAATTTGTTTTACACACGGTAATACAACACAAATATATAGAATAGCCTAAATTATGCACAATACAGCACAAGATCCGAGTCTCCTACACTGCCACCTTGAACCAAAGAAGAAGAGAAAAGAAGACACAATAACATAATATCCAGGGTTAAAGTTTGTTTTAAAAAACGAAGAGGAAATCTGTGTCTATTTGTGCTACCTCTATGGAGAGACTGAACCTTTACCCTGATGGAAGCATCTGGAACTCAGCATGTAAAGGATGCTAAGGATATCGAGGAAATCCTTGATGTTTCCCTTCACTGAATTGTTTCTTTTGTGACATGAACGACAGCCGTCCCTGAAACCTACAAATAATACATGCTTTAGTGAAAACAAAGCTAAGAGTCTGCTAATATACTAGCAGCTCTGGCTGTACTAAGCCACAGCAGTGCTTTGAGCTAAATGCTAATATAAGTCTGCCAACATGCCCACAATGACAATGCTAACATGCTAATGTCTAGCGGATTGAATGTTTACCATGTTTTAGGGCTGGACGATTATGGCAAAAATAATAATCACGATTATTTTGATTGATATTGAAATCACGATTAATAAACATTGATTATTCATTGATTTCAAAACTCCACCAAAACTCAACTTTAAATATAACTTAAAAGAACAGCCAGAAATAAATTAGTAAAATTAGTAAGTAGTAGAAAAAATTAAAAATAATAATAGTAAATTAAAATAATAATAGCAATAAAAACAACAAATAAAAATAAATACTAGGGCTGACCCAAAAAATTCTAAGCTTCGAAGCTTCGTTTGATGGCACGAGATTCGATTGTGAAATTTTTTTTGGAATATTCAGCCTTTTTTTTTTTCTCCTGTTTTTTGGGGGGGGACCTTGAACGCAACACCATCTCCGACAAGGAAATAGAAAGCCCGATGTGCAATGAATGGAGACCTATTATCCTGCTTGAACACAGACAGCTAAATTCTTTCAACATTGTGACAATAATGATAAAATAGGTTTTATTAATGTAAAATAATATGCTAATGATGACATTTTCCACCAGTCCACTGCGCTCTGAGTCTGGTGTCAGTGACACTTGCTGCTCTGAGTCGCGCATCTGCTTGCGCTGCAGTGCGCACCAAGGGTTTTAATTTTTAGTGTTAAATCAAAAGTTAAAGGAGCAATAAGCGAAATTCATCATTTCTAGATTGAAGGAATTAAAAAATTGCTATGTGAAGAACTAGAGGTGTAATTTCATCTGGAGTATAGCATGACCTCACACAACTTCTCTCTGTGTTGATCTCCAGCCCCTTGTTTACAAGCCGGTCCGGCTGCGCGTTCATGTACGTTCATGTAGCTTAGCTATTTCCCTGCCTACTTCAATGATGATGGTACCTGTAATAAATGTAATATATTTGCTGAGATGGAGGCGAGGCTCAGTGACTAGAAGAGCTGGTAGAAGCCCTACATAGCTGTAAGTTACTCCAGTAGCCGCAGTAGCTCTAGTGCTAACTCCAGGAGCTAACGCTAACGTCCCTACTCTGCGTGAGCCGGAGCCATGAGCCGTGGGCTCACGGGCTCACGGAGAAGACTAGGGACGTTAGCGTGGTAGCCGACTAGTGCTAACGCTAACAGGAAAGCATGGAAATAGCTAAACACAGCAGAGACTGAGAGTGAGTGAAAGACATCGCTAACTGCTAAACTAAGCCAAACTAAGTTGGCTGTTTAGGTTTTATTTCCTCGCCCCTGTGGCGAGTGAATCTGCCTGTAGTGAAACCGGGGCTAACCGGTGCTTCCTCCTCAGGCTCCATTTCACTCAGCTGCCAGCATAGCCAGTTAGCCTCCGCTAGCTTCCCAGCTAACGTTAGCCCCGGCTCTCCGTTTAGATCCAACCGGAGCACCGAGCACACTTTGTTTTGGTCTACAGGCAGTGCATAACAGCAAACCTAGTGGTGAAACGATTTCGCTTTTTGCCCCTTTAAACACTACTTAGCAGCAACCAAAAGTATTTTTTCGTTATTAAGTTATTAACTTTTTTGAACTTTTTCCACTCGTGTTGCCTTGGGGGGCAGCCACGACAGGATGACAAACTTTGCAAACAATTTCCTTTTGCTTGACGTCCGTCAACTTGAAGCCAAAATGTTTCCAGATGACTGAAGTTGTCCTACCTTTCTTCTCAACCAAAGGCTGCCTTTCTGCCATGTTCTCAATCGCTCACTCCACATATTATTGATCCACACACGTCACATGCTTGCTGCTGCTGCACATAACACAGGTGCATTCACGGTGCTTTTCCAGCACAGGAACTTACATACACGCCGCGCCGTGTGGCGCATTAATCGTTTTTCTCCAATTATAATGTTTTTATGATCGTGAGAAGCCAAAATCGAAATCATGATTAAAATTCGATTAATCGTCCAGCCCTACCATGTTTACCATCGTAGTTTAGTTTTAGTGCCTCAGTAAAGCTGAGGCTGATACAGATATTTAGTCATAGAGTATCGGACGAATACAAATTTTGAAAATATATTGGCGTTAAATGAAAAGTTAGGGGATCACAAAAGTTATTGTAATTCATCTGGAGGCAAACATGAATGTCTGAACCAAATTACTGCAGACCATCCAATAGTTGCTGAGACATTTAAGGGTTCAGTTTGTAGGATTTAAGGGGATATTTTGGCAGAAATTACATGCAGTATTAATAACTATGTTTTCATTAGTTTATAATTGCTTGAAACTATGAATCATGTTTTTGTTGGCTTAGAATGAGCCGTTTATATCTACCTATGAAGTGGGTCTTCATCCATGGATTCAGCCATGTTGCTTCTACAGTAGCCCAGAACGGACAAACTAAACACTGGCTCTAGAGAGTGCTATTTGACTGTTTGTGTCGGCCGCTGTAGTTCTACACGTTTGACACACGGTAGAAGTTTCCCTTGGTTGCAGTTTTCAGCCTCACCATTAAATGCCACTCAATCCTACACACTGGATCTTTAACTAAAAACAACCTCCAGGTGGCGCTTGAGGAAAAGTCAGGGGATTGTTTCAGTCATTAGGCTTTATCTTCGGGGGACCATGAATGCCTGTACACAGTTTTTACAGCAATATATGTAACAGTTGCTGAGATATTTCAGTCTGGAACAAATTGGTATTCCAGTCGATGGACAATCCAAAGAGCCTTGCAGCACGCATAAAATTGGAATAAAGGATTAACAATTAGTTGACAGAAGCTCCAGCAGCCTCTGCAGTTTTGACAGAGATACACTGTGGCACAAATATCAAAGTTTATCTTAAATGTAAACTGTGCTGCTTAAAGCAGCTGTGCGGAACTTTTTACCATCAATAAAACTGCCCCTAGTTCGTATCACCCCCCCTTGAAGATCCGCATATTTATTTGAACCCAACAGCGACAAAAAAGCCTTTCTCTATATGGCTATTTAGCGTAGCCTCACTCGGGTTGGACACACAGCGGAAGTCAGCAAACCAGAATACGGCACCCGAGGCGGAAGTGATTCTGCTCTTTTGCACTTTGCACTTTGCTGCACTTTGCAGCAATCACTAATCCTGGCGTGATTGAAACTTTTTTTCATGTTCCTAAGATGAACTGGAAAAAACGCACCAGGCCTGCAGGAGCTGATGGACAGCTTTCAGTCGGGTGAGTAATATCGTCCGTGTCGTCTCTTTGTTTGCTTTTACCGAGTGACCTAGCGTACCTGTCCCAGAGCCAGCTGTTGCTCACCGGTGTATCCCTCCGCGTAAGATGTACTGACCCCCTACAAGTGCCATGCTAACCGCTGTCTCAATATGAAAATGATAGAGAAAGGGCATAAATCCCAAATCGTCGGAGTATTCTTTTCACATAATAATGCGGACTCAGCAGATGACTTGTTAACTGTTTATTCCTCCTTACACCGAACGTACACGGCTGCTTCTCATTGTTTCCAGTAGCACAACAACGGTTACTACATTACCCAGAATAACTTGAGGCTCACACTACTATGGTAGCCTTAGTAGCTCAAAATACACAACAGATTAGATTAGATCAGAACAGAAACACGACAGGAGAATTTACTGAGTAATTTTGCTGTTTCCACTAATTACTTGGACTGACCTGACGTTAGTTAATCCTCTCGCTCTCCAAAACAAATGCATGCGGTAATTGCCGGCTGCAGTCGGAATTTTACGACACCAGGCTGTGGGTGTCATACCGCTTCGACCAAAGGGGCCCTATAATCAACGAAAACGAAAAGTTCCGCACAGCTGCTTTAAAAAATATTAATTTGTCCATTATTTTTTAACATTGAAGTTGTAACAAAGACATAGAAGTGTAGTAGTAAAGTGGGAATGACAGTTTGCCTTGTTATATCAAGGCCTGAGGACCTTCTCCTACAAAATTTACAAAGTATTCTGCTCTTTGCAGTTCTTCACATATGATAGTAATGCTCCACACATTATTCAGTAATTCACTTTAACAGTCAGATTGAAATACTGTATAAATAATTTTACACTTCATGTATAATCTGTAGGATTAGTTGTTTATGTTGTGGTGAAAGCGAATATATCATATATTCATATGCTGTGTTTATCCGTAGCGGTCGACTGATGGATTGGAGAGGCTCAGCATGTGTTTGATGGACACTTTATTCAGTCATCCAGCTCAGCTCTCGAGCTGCGTCCATCAGATTTAAGCCAGTGTCCAAATGGAGAGTGTCAGCAGCACCGTAAACAAAAGAGCAGGATCAGCTGAGGTTAACAATCCAGCAGACACCAGCCCGTCTCCATGAGGGGTCGCAGGGAATCCTCTTAACCTGGGACTGTGCAGCTAATGTGAAATGTGTGTCCCCCTTTCATGGAAATCACTGGCTCTGCTCAGAGAGATTATTAAAGAGAGCACAGTCATAAATCCGTGGGAGGTTATTTACCTTTGGTGAAGGGAGCTGGCTCTGTGTGGTGGCGGCGGCAACGACAGCAATGCTGATGTTTTGCAGGCATTTGACTGTATAGCATATAGCTGAGAAGACCAGTAGTAACTCTAGAAAGGATTTTGCTTTCATACTACTTTTTCATCTATTAATACCGACGTTCTCCTAAATCTTCGAATTCAAGACCTCGTAATAGATTGAATTAAAATTAAATATAGCTGCCAGACTGCGCAGTGCTTAATACCCAGTCCGCCCGAGCTGCAGCATGCAGGAGAGAGCTTAAGCAGAAGTCTGTATTAAACGTCTGACACTGTTTCTCCACATCCACTGATGTGTGAGGAACCTTTACCAGTGCAAGTGAGAATGACATCACATTGTCTGTATGTGCAGTGTTATTAAGTGTTACGGAAGGGAATACAGCATGCTTTTTATATGTGCACACCTTGTACACAGCACAGTGCTGCCAGTACATGATCTGCTCTTTAAACACACAAGTTTGGTACATGCACATTGATCTGGAAAATTACGCCTATCTAACGTTGCCTGGCTTTATGCCAGTAAAGAAAATTAAACTCTACAGAGTGTACAGAGATAGAACGAGCATGCTTTGCCGCGCTCTCCGCAGCCTGAAGAGACTGATAATAAACTCTACCCAATGCTTTTATTATACAAAAGGGATCTCTCAGAATTTATCTGTTGTTCATTCCCTTTGTCATGGATCAAGTAAGATTAAAAAAAAAGGCCCACATTTTTTTTTTAGAACAGCAGATTATATATTAGGGCTGCAACTAACGACTATTTTGACTGTTGAATAATCTATCATTTTTTGTACAATTCAGGTAAACACTGGAAGTTTTTTATGGTTTTATATGATTTAATGAGAAATAAATGACTGATTGGCTCATTTACCATTAATTAATGGCTCTTGTAAAGCTCTCAGCTTTTAAATTTAGCTTGGTGTGGTTTTATGTGTTGGATATCTAAAAATAAAGACTGATTAATAGATGAATACTTTGAAAATAGGTCTTTAAATGAACTTTCCTGCTGATACAGAGGAATTTTCAACTGGAATCCAGTCCTGTCATTGTGTACTAAACAGGTTGCTATAGTAACAGTAGGGCTGTACCCAAATATTTGAATATTCGTTTCTATGGGTAGGTATTCATTATGAAAATTTGGTATTCGATATTCGTTTTTTTTTATTTACTTTTTTTTTTTTTTTATGTAATTTTTGGTGCTAAATGTAGTCTTTTTGTTGTTGGTAAATGTAGGTTATCAATAAAAATCAAAACTTTGCATTGTTAAAAATGTGAAAATATAGTATCGCCTACCAACTGAGCTTGTGCGCACGGCACGCTTGAGCGCATCCGTCTGAGGCTGTGGATCAATGCCAAGTTTTACCACTTTATCACTATTCCCTCTAACTTGTAGCTGTTTTTTCGTTATCTTTTGAATTTAATATGAATTATGGAACTGTTTCTGTCAACGTTTGTTTCCCCCGTTTGTACAATAAATTATTGTTTAAAGTTTCAACAAGTTTCTTTTGGAGTGTGTGACACAAGTGTGTTTTGAAAACGACCGCGGACTGTCACCTGCTCAACGCATCAGTACCTTCAGATGCCATGACAGTAATAGATTATAGATTAATAGATTATAATAATAATGTCAAAATATAATTTACAGACTGATTTAACAGACGATCACTGCTGCCCGACCTGCAGGTCCATTTGCGGGTCCCGCGGGTTATGGGTCGACCCGCGCATCACTACTCAGCTCAGTCTATAAAGGCTGTACACAACAGTAAGGCTATAGACATTATATTCTTCAGGCCGGCAGAACCAGCAGCGCATCGGCTCTACAGTGCACAGCACTGCTGATTAACCATTTTATTGCAGCACAGACTGTCTGCCAGCAACCAATTACTTGCTTCCTACAACTTGTTTCAACGGTTCCAATTTAATCAGAAGACAAATTAAACAGGATGTCTAGCCAATGTGAAAATCAAAAGAAAGCACAGAATAATGTACTGAAGGAGACTGTTGTGCCATCACATTTTTTTGTGTTTTGAGAGCAAAGATCCGGTCACCGATGTGTAAAGCTCCGCAATACAATTAGGTCCGAAAAAACCCCGGAGGAGTGCTTTGCAAGGAGTCTTTGAAAGGAGCCGAGCCTGGCGTAAAACCGGAGAGAGCAGGCAGCAGCAACCCAATTTTGGCACACACATAGACAGAAGTCATAAATTACTTTGCGATTTACAAATTATCAAATTCTCCAGTGTTCTCTGAACTTGTGTTCTGTGCACTCACCACCCATGACATCAACACATTCTCTAGCCTTAAAGTTTAACGTTGCTTTAACGTTGCAGCATCTAAGATTGTAAAGTGGGGGCACATGTGAACAGGGTTGTTTTTTAAATTATAATTATCTGCTAACATGACTCTCAATGCCATTAATTTATTCATAAATAGAAAATGTATTTCAGAAAATAAACATTACAGCTCATAATGTAAGGTGACATGGCTTTTAACGTTAAGCTTACTTAAGCCCCGTTTCTACCGAGCAGTACGGTACGGTTCAGTTCAGTTCAGTACCCTTTTTTTCCGTTTCTACTTTGAAAAGTTGTGCATGGTGCCAATGGAACCGTTCCGTTCCTTCCCAATTTTTGGTCCCCCCTCTGTTGGGGTACCTAGCACACAGATCTGGTACTAAAAGGTGGAGCTGTGAACACTCTGCTCAGGGCTGAGTTATGGCTGGTTATGTAATCACTGTTCATACCATGGAGAGTTTTATTAGTGAACTGTAACTATAAAATGAAAGGATGTTTTGCTGATTCTCGCAGCAGCTGGAGTCGGAGAAAAAATAACTTAATTCACTGGGCCGACTGCCGGCAACTTTTAAGGTGGAACGCTACCCTGTTATGTTACTAAATCCATGAGTTGATGACGTGAAACCATGAGCACACCTTAAATTCCTCTGTGACAACTTTGACCATCACATTAGTTTTCATATGACATACACTTTTAGTAATGAGTGAATCTTCAAGTGTTTATATGTATTCATTTCGACCGGGTTATATTCTAATCCTCATGCGGAGAAAATAAAAAGCGTTGCGGAGCGTCGTTCCTGTGGGCTCCAGCAACACTAAACCCCTGAATTTGCCTGAGAAGGACTAAATACACAAATGCGGTATTTTTAAATATCCCATGGAGAGAGACTCTCACTGCAGCCTGTTTTATTTTGTCGGCGGGCAACTTCGTTCTGTGGACGATAATCAAGGTGCAGACTTCCATCTGTGTCACAAGTGATGAGGAAATAAAGTGGGTGCTGGATGGAGCAGTGAGTGACAATAAGCCCACCCACATATAAGGGTACTGTTTGTGGTAGAAACGCTGGGGTCTTGGTACCATGTCTGAAGGGTTATTTTTGGTTCCAAAGGTACGTGTTTGGTGGAAATTTTAGCTAACTAACAAGCTAATTAACTTACAGAGAGGATTCTTTATCATCCAGAGAGCCAACGTGCCTCCTGTTAAGATGCTCCAGCATAACTGATGTGGTCTCATGTCAGGCAAGGTCAGCTTTGTAAATGCTACAGGTAACAACCTTTGTAGCCGAGTTAACACTAAATTTTCCCCACACATTGGAGGGTTTTGATTGTAAATGTGCTGCCATCATGCTGCTGTTTACTTCACCCCAGTAAGCTGCGTCACTATCGTCATCAGGCTGCTACTCACATTGCTGCCAATAACGTCAGTAAGTAGTCGACTATTAGGTTCGTTGGCAGCTAATTTGCTCATCGATTTTTGTTGAATATGTTGATTAAACGTTGCAGCCCTATTATATATTTATATAAATGATCAAAGAAGTTAATTTCATATACATATACAGTTTGTACTAAGTAGATCATTCTTCTTCATTGAAGCTTACTTTGTAGTCAAAACAGCGCTATATTTATAATGTATTTGTTCAACTTTTGCACTCTTACCTCTGCCCCGAGTTCTTGAAAAACCACCACAACCTTTTTTTTTTCTCCACTGGTTAGAACAGGGCGCACAGCCAACAGACTGGGGTCAGGGAGGTCAGTCTGCACTCATTACTATCTGCCCCATTTAGAGAGGTGGTGTGGAGCATTTGTAATTTGGTGGTCTTATATAACGTAGTAGTTCCTCTTATATTGTTTCTTTATTAAAAATATGACTGAATAAGACTGTATATACAAAGTGATTTATTTTGCAGTGCAGTTTGCAATTAACTTCTCACCCCTTTGGAGAATAAAACAATAAGGGGTTTGATTTCTCCTCACCTTTTTTTTTTGTCTTGCCTCTGCTGTGTTACAGCGGTAATATCTCGGAGCCATGAGGGTCCAGGGGAGATGGGCAAGGCAGTAAACATCCCCAAGGACGACCAGGAGAAAATGAAGGAGCTCTTTAAGATTAACCAGTTCAATCTAATGGCCAGCGACATGATCGCACTCAACAGGAGTCTGCCGGACGTGAGGTTGGATGGGTGAGTAAGCTTGGGTGTCTTCCAGATGCATGCTGTGAATCACACTGCTGACCCTTTAACACCAACACAGGCATACAAACCAGACTAGCCTTGCACAGTCCTCACCCTGCTCCTCCGCTGCCTGCAAAACTTTGGTACCTTTGATACCCATCACACATTGCAAGGCGCTGTGGTTTCTTTATGAAAGAGTTGACATTCTGGCTGATATTTTCAACTTTTGTCTTCTTTATTTCTTGGGATTTCACTCCTTGAAGAAGTATTTCACTGCTGGAAAATGTCCTTTTCATAAAACTGGGCTGTCTATGCTGTAGACAGAGGCAAATACGTTTGAAATTGGTGGTGTATGACGAGTGAAAACAGAAACAAAGGACTGTGGCATTTGCTTTTTTGCACAATAGGTAGAAAACCTACAACTACCAGAATGCACTGCATCACACTAGACCAATAAATGCTCCCACTGATGGGCAACGTAATGCGAGCGTGGCCGTTTTTCCACAGGAAACAACATGGCGACCAGTTGCTAAGAAATGATCTTCAAGTACATTTAAACAATACGCTAAATACACTTTTTTGTTTTACCACTGATTTTAGTTTTTTAGCCTCCGTTTTACAATACAGTATGGCGCCCACTTCCTGCTCACAAACTCTCATATTACTGCCAAACAGTGCACTCAAATATGTTTCTGAAGAAGAAAGAAGAGCAAGAAATATACAGGCAAACAGAATCTTGGTTTGTATTTGATCAGCTTTGCCTAGTTTTACTACTCTGAGTTTGAGAAAGCCACAGAGGGGAAGAGGCTACAGTATACTCTTTGTGTCTGTTGTGGCGGACATACAAAAATGCAGTACAATCTGTACTTTCTGTGACAGCACTCGAGCCAACAAATAACTTGAGTTAGGGATGAGCAGGGAGATCTGGGCACTGGCTAGATGAAGGGAAGTTTAACAGTTTATTTACACATACTGCCCACTGTTAACTTCATTATCACACAAAACTGTATGAAAACTGGCAACGTATCCATTTAATGTGTGCAAACTTGTATGCCGGGTTCATTAGAAACTGTTCCAGTATTTAGACAAATGTGTTGGATGGCTCAGCAAGACAGCAGAGATTCGTTCTCTTGTCAAGAGTCTCAACAGGGTTGCAGACAGTGATGCAGACAAAATGCTCCAAACTATCAAGGCAAGATTATTCTAATGATTAAAGTAATTTTTAAACTGTTTATTGAGTCAGTTAGATTTTATTGGGCCTAATAACATTATCTAATGTGAAAAGACATCACTAATTACGGCCGCCGTTTCACTGCAGAATCCATCAGATCTCTCAAGTGTGTACATTATCCCCGACATTTGAATGGGAGTGGGGTTTTGTTTACTGTCACTCAAGATCCACTTGAGCACTTAATGAAAATCCAAGGAGCAATTTGTGTGAAACATGAGCACATTCGTCTCGGGCTGCTGATATGCACCGGCATTCGCCTCTCGTGGAGACATTATCCAAGTGATTCATGTTTAAATATTCCAACTGAACACGAGTTCTTCACAGCACTTTCATTAAGTGGATGCCAAAGGCTCTGCCAGTCAGACACCATGAGAAATAGGCCACAAGAATGTCTTTTTTTCACACCTACGTTCCACAGTTTTCTTGCCTATACGAAGAAAATGCCAACTCTAAGACTTTTTGCAACATGGAGATGCAAATATAAAGACCATTTTGCCTGCCTAGTGCAAAAGAAGACCTATATTTCTGAGAGGAAGTGAACATTCAGCTGATTGCAACATTTTTTTTCTGTCCATTATGGCTCCATCCTTCTCTCAGTATAAATATTACAGCAGTTTTATTACAGAACACAGCTTAGCTGTGCAAAATTTCTCCAGTTGTGTGGTGAAAATTATCCAGAGCTATGCAGAATTGCCAGTCGTTGCCTCTGAACGGCAATAGCATTTTGTCTTGAAGGCAACCTCCTGGCCTAGTTGTGTCAGTCAGTGCTGTCGCTTTGAATAGACAGGACTGAGCTAGCTGTGCTGTCTGCTCCAATGACTTCTTTCACCCTCCGTCACCTCCCAATGCCCCTCCTCCTGCCCCAGCCATCCACCTCTTCCACTCCTGTAATGCAGCTCATTCTTTATTCAACATCATTCATGCCGTCCCGACTTTGCCACATTCTCAGTCTTTGGCTTTGACAGACAGCCCATCAAGCTGAGGACGTGCTGACGTAGCTGTCAGCACCGGTTTTACTTTTTCTACTCTCTTTAGAGATATTTGTCAGTGAATCTCGTGTGACAGTGTTTCTGCACTGATGGCAGGATTGAAGAGCAGCAGGATACTCTCAGATTCTCTTCTCAGACACTTTTGATACAATATAATGAGCTGCAGGCGCAGAGTACCACTGAGACTACAGTATGTAGACAGGGTTTATTTTAGATTTAGGTATAAGAATACAAGTGGTTATTTTCAGGTATTACATTAGTCACAGTTAAGTTTAGCTGCTACTAATGATTTTTTTAGTTTTGTAGAATAAATGAATCATTCAGTCTTTAAAGTATAAATTTAAGACATCCATATTCAATTAAAAATATGACACTTGAGAAGCTCTAAACAGCAAATGTGTGAGATTCTATGTATTATAGGATTGATATATGACCAAAAATGTTATTGATTATATCTGTTTCTTTTTTTGAACAACAACTCAATGTGAATCAGGGTTTTATCTCTAAGTGGTGAACTCTAAACAGTGGTTCCAAACCTGAGGGTGGGGACCCTCACAAGGGGACCTTACGTGAATCTAATGGCTCGTTAAATGATTACAGATGAGTAAATAATTTGAGCTTCAGACCATCTTAGGAAAGACTGTTTCACTGAAATTGCATTGCTAGGCAGCAGCTTTGGTCCATGGTTACTTCCTGTTAGTTGATGGCGTTCACATACACTGCAAAACATTACAACAGGAAATACAAAGGGACCCATTTAGACTGTTCATCTTGTCAAGTTTGATACGGTCTATAGGATCACACCGGCCGCTATACAGTGATCCGCAACTTAAAATGAATGTGGGCCAGGTGCGTTAAGTGGGGGAGCCATTGGCCCCTTCCTTACTTCCAGCTCGATCTTGGCCTTCAGTTTGCTCTCAACTACACACATGTAAAGCATTTTGTGCATATTGTGTCTGCTTGATCTGTGTGATGATACCGAGGTGACAGACAAGTTTACAGACATATGAACACTTGGGGAAGTACTCAAAACCGCTTCTTTGGTAGTTCCTGCCACAATAGATGCAGGGCCACATTTCGCCATGATGACACACACACACACACACAGACTCACAAGGTGAAAACAATACCAGTTTTTTTATTGTGTCACGGCTGGTTAAAAAACCCCTTTTGCTTCACAATAATCAACCAATAATCACTGTCTGTTTTGTGAATTGATTTTTTTTTTTTTTTTTTTTTTTTTACCTCTACAGGCATCTAGAAAATGTTAGAATGAAATAATGAGAGAAACTCTTAAACTGAACTGCTCGCATGTTCAAACTCATGCAGTAGATGTGCGCCCTGTCATGAGAGGTCATAAGTAGACATGGCTTTATATTAACTGCCGTTATACCCATAGCTCAGTGAGACTGTTTAACTAATTACTTGCCGTTCAGTTTTACTTCACCGACCTCATTTTGTCTTCCTGTTGCTCCATCAGCTGTAAGACCAAGCTGTATCCAGATGACCTGCCAAACACCAGCATCGTCATCGTGTTTCACAACGAGGCGTGGAGCACACTGCTGCGGACAGTTCACAGTGTCATCAACCGCTCTCCCAGACACTTGCTAGTGGAGATTGTGCTAGTCGACGATGCCAGCGAGCGAGGTTGGTAGTCTTCATCCCAACTAGTATCTGATAGAGTATCTGACAGAATCACGGGTTTAACTCCGAAGGCAAAGGATACAGGACCTACGTTTTGAATTTGAGTAGGCTGATGATTACTGTGAACAATAAGAGTAAGGCTCTAATCAATAAACTTAGAATGTAAGAAATAGTGAATACAGTGTAGCTTTTTATCACTGTCACATGGATCTGATAATAAATACAGCAACTAAATTGAAATGTAGAGCTGCAAATAACGCTTGTTTTTGTTTTGGATTAATCAGCCGATCAGCTGACAAATTTGTTTCAAATCTCAAATACCTCCAGAAAAAAATGGGATTGATTTACTGATTGATTGGGGACTGCCTTTAACAACAACAAATCTATATCAAAACATGCATTTACAAACTCCCACACAACTCGTGCAGTAAAAACCAAGTCTCAGTTGTATGCTCAGTGCTTCCCAGACACATGCATTTTCGCTCAGTCTTTACTATTCAGAATTGAGCTGAAAGTGAAACTTCTCTATGCTCTGCTCAAGCCAAAATCCAACAACAAGTCTGCATGTGGTTGGGAAGTACTGGGCATACGACTTGGATTATACTCTGCCAGCAACCTCCAAGGCTGAAAAATTAAGCCAATGCAGCGCCAAAAGCTGCAGTTACTTGAATGGCCATTTGAGGCTGGCTCCAGAAGTCAGACAACCCCCATAGACCCCTATGGTGAACGCCCAACTTTACAGCAGAAATAAACATGTTTACAGCCTGGTACAACAAATGGAATTGGTCTCTTAACTTTAAGAACAACTGTAAAGGGGTGACTGTATAACTCATCCTTATACATATTATTAAGGCATAAAGTTATCCATAAATTAAGATCAGGCTTTCTGCCGATAGTGTCCTCGGCTTCTCAGTCAGATCCACCCTTGGCTTCTCCACAGCACCAGCCTTTTGCCCCAGTACAGTCAATTCTGGCTCCAAAAAAAACAAGATGCCGACAGCCAAAATGATCTTGAGGCTTTAAAATCGAAGCCCACAAACATGACATTATAGTAGCTACGGCCATTATTTTATTCAGTCTATGATTACACTGCATGAGTTGGGTAAGAGTTTGTGAATAGATGTTCAATATAGTTTTGTTATTGTCAAACATGTCACCCAATCACTCAATAAATCAGTATGATCTGCGTTTTCCGAACTCAAGGTCGCACAGCATGCACTCTGCAGGTGCACCTTTGCTGAAATATCTGTTGTTTTGTCTCAGACTTTCTAAAGAAGAAGCTGGAGAACTATGTGCGGACTCTGGAGGTGCCAGTGAGGATCCTGAGGATGGAGCAGCGTTCAGGTCTAATCAGAGCCAGGTTGAGGGGAGCAGCCGCCACCAAAGGTCAAGTCATCACTTTCTTGGACGCTCACTGCGAGTGTACTGTTGGCTGGCTGGAGCCCCTGCTGGCGCGCATCAAAGAGGACAGGTGGGAGCCCAAATGAACCACACTTGATGTTTCAGGTTTAATGATGACATTCAAGATGCTGATATGAAATAACAACAAGGTTCTACGTCTTAGAAGCAGTTGCTTCGGTGCTGATGGGCTTTTCATTGTCAGTCACTTTAATCTTTTGCCTGAAACATGCTTTAGTAACACTGGCATTATCACATTTCACTTCAGTTGCATCATCGTGTGCTTGAGCCAAAGCTCTATCTGAATATTGATGGGACAGCAAACTATCAGTTATGAATACACAGTTTGAGCCTGACGCTGCTGATAGGAGAAGATAATCATTTTGCATCGTTTGCTTCTGCTGCTGCCTCGGAGGGAAAGCTAGCTCCAATTACTGTAGCTTTGTTTTTGTGTTAACTCTGGAGCTAGTTGACACTGGTAAAGTCAGGATTAAAGTGGACAAAGACACATTTAGAGACAAATATGATGTGTTAATTTATAGTGACAAAGCATTGACTTGATTTATGTAACATGACAACATTAAGGTATTATTTCAGGATTTTTCTTCCTGCCTTTTAAAAAAACAGAGGGTGTATCTGCGGTGTGTGTGAGAGTGACATGAATGGATGGATAGATTGATAATGATTCTCCTGCGATCCATCTCATATCTGAGGTCAGACACATTCATTTTCCCTCAGGGAAGAAATCAGTATCATATGACTCAGAATATTATATTATGGAGCCATTACACTTTTACTGAATGCTGCTGCAGATGTATTGATGTCTACAAGTATGAGCGCAGACTGATGAGATGGTGCAGAGTATATGGTGCGTTAACTGCAAGATCACATGATTGATGATACAGGTTGTTTTCGTAGTTCCAAAGGACTGAGGCAGTTAGATTTTGTCCGATTCTCAAATACACTGGCAAATGTATTCAAAATGCAGTTGACTGTGTTTCACTGTTGTGTGAATTTCATCAGAAAAAAAATCCAGTAACTAGTTTTGCTAGGTTGTAATTACAAAGCTCATGGTATTGTTGTATTTTCTTACAGTTACACTTGAAATTCAGTAATACAATAAGTCATGTCAAAGTGAGTAAATTAGTTATCATTAGACATAACACACTATGATAAAGGACAGACTTTACATTTACTTTGATATACATTGATCAGCTAAAACATTACAACCATTGCGGGTGAAGTGAATAACTTGGATCATCTTGTTACGATGCAGTGTTCTGCTGGCAGATCTTGGGTCCTGGCATTCAGGTGGATGCGATCCACCCACCCAAACACCATTGCAGACCAAGTACACCCCCTCATGACAACAGCACTCCCTGATGGCAGTGCCCCCTCCCCAGCAGAACAATACACCATGCCACTCCGTAAAAACTGCTCAGGAATAGCCTGAGGAACGTGACAAAAGGCTCAAGGCATCAACCTGGCCTCCAAATTCCCCAGATCCCAAACTAATCAAGCATCTGTGAGACGTGCTGGTTCCCCACCTCACAACCCACAGGTCTCAAAGGTGCTGATGTCAACACCCTGGTGCCAGACAGCACAGGCAACCCCCCAGAGGTCCTGTGCCTCAACATGTTAGAGCCAAGCCAGATCCAATGAGGCCCAACTGTGGATTGGAACTACCTCTAGGGTACCACCACATCCCATGGATGCTTGATCAGATTGGGATCTGGGGATTTTGGAGGCCACTTTGATGCCTTGAGCTCTTTGTCACGTTCCTTGGGCCATTTCTGAGCAGTTTTGCAGCGTAGCATAGTGCATTGTCCTGCTGTGGGGCCACTGCCATCGGGGAGTGCCATTGCTATGATGTACTTGGTCTGCAATGTGTTTGAGTGGAGCGCGTCAAGTGGCATCCACATAAATGCCAGGACCAAAACTTTCCCAGGATTGAAATGAGATGGTCAATGTCATTCACTTCACCTGCCTGAGGTTTTAATGTTTTGTGTGATCGATGTATTTGCAGGCTGGTCCTTTATGGTTAAGATAACCCAATTGGCCAATTAACTGATTAGTCAAACAGAAGGTTAAAGGTCCAGTGTGTAGGATCTAGTGGCTTCTAGCAGTGAGGGTAGCAATACTAAAACTTCTCCCATGTGCCAAGCGTGTAGGAAAACTACAGCAGCCGACATGAAAACCTGAATGGCCCTCTCTAGAGCCAGCGATGATTTTGTCCATTCTGGGCTGCTGTAGTCTATGTAACATGACTGGCTTTGTGAAAGAAGACCCACTCGGTATGTAGATATAAAGGGTTCATTCTGAGGTAACAAAAACACAACAACTTTTAATTCTAAATTATCATAAACTAATTAAAGCATTGTTGTGATTATTATTTACCAGCTCTGCCAATAGATGTGTCTAAATCCTACACGAGGGACCTTTAATCAGCAAAAGTTTTGCTAATGGATTAATTAAGCAACCAAAAATATGTAAGATTTGCTGCTTTTCTTTATTTAATATTGTTCTAATTTGAATATCTTTGTGTTCTGGACTTCTGCCAGACAAAACAAGACATCTGAAGATGCCGCCCCTCACTTAATGGCTGCTATTTTCCACTCCTTGTTGACTCTTCATTGCAGCTTTCACTTAAAGAACTCATCAACAAATGAACATCCAGTTGATTGAAACTTTTCTGTCCATTATGATGAATAAAATATCCACAGATGACTCAGTAATAAAAATAATCATTAACTGCAGGCCTGGTGTGTTCAGCACTTGGCTCCCCTAACCTTTAAAAGACCAGCCATTATCTAATTTGCTCTCATTCAGAGTGTGTATGCTCCTTTATGTGGGTTGTGATGTAGAAACCACAATAAAAATAAAACCTCCACACCTTTCATCATATGCATTATCTGCTGTTTATCTTTATCAGGGCAGCATTTACTATAGACCGTTTCAAACTTAACAACATCAACACTCTTGGAATGTTTGTTAAGGCAGTGGCTGACAAGGAAACTATATTCTACAGTTTCCTTGGTAGCTGTCAGGAAGTAAACAGAGACCAAAGCTGTTGCCCTGGCAACGGAATAGGAATAATTAAACTCAGCATTGAATCTTACACTGTATTTTTTATTTTGTGTCTCTCAGGACAGCAGTGGTGTGCCCCATCATCGATGTCATCAGCGACGAGACGTTCGAGTACATGGCAGGCTCAGATATGACCTACGGTGGATTCAACTGGAAGCTGAATTTCCGCTGGTACCCTGTTCCCCAGCGGGAGATGGACCGACGCAAGGGGGACAGAACACTTCCTGTCAGGTACACATAGAAAACATCCCTCTTCAAAATCTAGATCATTTCTCAAGGGAATATGTGACTGACTTTCCACTTGTGCAGTGTCTTCTGATGAGGAATTAAGATAGAGGGGGTCAACGTACACACAAAAAAGGTGAAGAGACAATTTTCCTAAGTTCAGACAGATGTTAGTTTTAGTTTCTCATCTGGGCTGAGAGTGGGTTTATCTGTGACGGCAGCAGGCTACAGAAGACATGGATAGTTAGATTTCTTCGCACAATAAAAAGTGCCATTTTTATCCTGCAGATAGAAATAGATCTTTTTCCCTCTGTGTATCCCACTGTGCAAGCAACTGCCGAAATAGCATCCTGATAGTTGTGATTGTGCTCTGCTGAAGTCCAAGTACGTATGAGCTCATTTATTTTAAAAATAGACAAACAGAAACTCTGCTGACAGTTGCCGTTTTTTGGGGGGGGGGGCTACACAAAGCACGGCACAGTTTGTCATCTGTATGCAAATCACTCCCAGCAACAAACAATATCCTTAATTAAGGGCCAACTTTAACATAGAATGAATTAAAAGATAAAAGTAATTACCCCTCTAAGGCTTTGTTTCAAATTGTCAAACAAATTGGTCTTTTATTATTTTCTGAATGTTCCCTCAGAGTTACACCAAGGTACTAATAAATATGGCACAAAGACACACACGTTTACAAAAGGATTTTTTTTCTTGTCTCGCAGGACTCCCACCATGGCAGGAGGATTATTCTCCATAGACAAAGCATACTTTGAAGAAATAGGAAGCTACGATCCAGGGATGGATATCTGGGGCGGAGAGAACCTGGAAATGTCTTTTCGGGTGAGTGACAGTCTGGGGAGGAAGGTGTCTCGATTTTATCATGTCATGATGTTGGTTGATGTCAACGGGTACACGCCAGCATCCTTAATCCACATTTCCCTCACCTGCATCTCCTCGTGGAATCATAGCCGATTTCACTTAAAATCACAAATATGTATTTTTCTTCTCACTTGTAGTGCTGTTTATCAGTCTAGATTGTTTTGATGTGGGTTGTCGAGTGTTGGAGATATCAGCCGTAGAGATGTCTGCCTTCTCTCTGATATAATGGAACTAGATGGTACTGGGCTTGGGATGCTCAAAACACCAAAAAATATATTATAAAAACTCGACAGCAATATCTCTTTCCAGAAATCACGACCCAGTTACTCAAGATAATCCACAGACTTACTTGTTGTGAGCAGTTTCATGTAGGAACTATTTTCCGCACATCTACTGCTAGCTCACCTAGCACTACTGAGCTAGCTGACGTTACAGCTCAGCCAGTAAGGACGCCATTGATGTTTACATTTGGTGTTGTCACGAGCATGGGCCTCTTGTCCATGAGTAGATGCACGCCTCCTTCTGTCCAGTGATACATTTGGTGGGTGTAGTTTGGTAGAAAGAAAGTAGTTCCTACATGAAGCTGCTCACAACAAGGTCTGTGAATTATCTTGAGAAACAGGGTCATGATTTCTGGAAAGAGACATTGCTGTTGAGTTTTTCAAATGTACTTTTTGGGAGCTTTGATAGCACAAGCCCAGTGCCATCTAGTTCAATTATATTCAAGAGAAGGCAGACATCTCTACGGCTGATGTCTCCAACACTCTGCAACTCACACCAAAATAATCTAGACTGATAAATAGAACTACATATAAGAGGAAAAATATGTATTTTAGAGTTTAGGGTTAGCTGTCTCTTTAAGACTAAAGGGAGAGATTTAAGGAAGGAGGAATCATAGAAATACATATTTAGTAAAATGACATGATCTTACCTCTCAAAATAAAATAAAAAATAGTAATCCACATTCTGATTACAATGTCTCTTAATCTTTAAAAAGATGTTAATAGCTCACATCAAATTGCACTGTGATTGATCTGCAGCTTCATGCGTGACTGAATGGAAATGATGCAGATAGACGGTTTAAAGTGTTTTAAAGACAACAGGCAGCAGTTACAAGGCGAAACATTAGTCCAGACTAAAGTCCCCCTCCTGCTCTCCTGGTCTAATAAAACACAGGATGAAAGAGAAATGAGAGATTATAAAAAGAAACCTTGATGACATGAAACACAACAAGAGCATGAAATGTTGTTAAATGCTTTCTTTCTTCCATGCCACACGCAATATAAAGCTACACTGTGTGTGTCTGCAGATCTGGCAGTGTGGTGGCTCATTGGAGATCGTAACATGTTCGCACGTGGGCCATGTTTTCCGGAAGGCCACCCCATACAGTTTCCCCGGTGGAACGGGCCAAGTCATCAACAAGAACAACAGGCGCCTGGCAGAAGTCTGGATGGATGATTTCAAGGACTTCTTCTATATCATATCACCAGGTACAGAGCTGTCTGACTGTGTCTCTCTGCCACTGGAACAGCAGCGTCACATACAGACGACTGTTCTGACATGGCATGAACTCTGCATGTTTTAAAAGTTTGAGGCAGTATTTAGTTCAGTCAGGAATTACATAGATGTTTTATTCATTGTGCACCGCCGCTCAAAAGCAGATATGAACAATCCTCATTACCAGGCCTCTCTTTGCAACTTGTGTGCTCGCTGATATTACATTTAACAAATTGGTGTGAAAAGGAAAGACGTGTCTGCTCGCTTTTATTCTTTCTTTCTCTTGCATGGTACTTTTATCTTGCTCATTTAAGAATTTATATTTCTCCTTTTGCTCCAGCTCACATTGGTATTGAACGCTGCTTTTGTCGTCTCCAAACTGGGATTAATTAATTCCTTTACTTTCCGACACATTTTCTCAGTTCTGCTCTGAACTTGAGTTCAGAAATTTGACAAAGATGGTCTCGTCTCAACACAGACTTGTCTCAGACAGAGCGCAAACACACACAGGACAAACCGGAACAATAGGACAGTCTAGATTGAGAGATGAGTACCCCTCCATCTGTCGACTTAGTAATGTGATTACCCTTTAGCAGAGAGCAGTGCCCCGGAAATCTCTGGTTAAGTGTTTTAGATGCCAGCCAACCTATGAGGGATCATCCGTAATCTGACGATCTCATGGCTCAAATTGTGACCTTCTCCTCTGCGCAGTCAGGCAGGATTCTCCTACAGGCAGGTGTGGAGGCAGAGCCGCGGTTGTGATGGATGAGTCTTTCTGCGTATTGTGGCCCCACAATGACCGTCTGTTCCTCCAGGACATTAGGGAGAATGATCTGGGCCACGCTGCTGCCAGACCTCACTTATTGGCACAGAGGAACGCAGTATGCTGCTCAGGCTGAGTTTGGGAGTGGCATCTAGTGATCCTGTTAAAAGTGCATCTCCCTCCTCGTCCCTCCTCGGCACTGGTGATTTCAAGATCAAAGGGGCTATTCATCATCTGCAACATGTGATGTGCAGACCCTACAGAGGGAGAAAGAGGGAGAGAGAAGGAGGAAATAGAGAGCGAGGGGAGGAAGAGTGGCCCTCAGCTCTTGGCTTTTATCTGCCAATTTGAAATTTCTGTTCTCCAGATTAAAGTGTAGGATGTTGTTGGTGTTACAGAAGGTGCTGTTTGCATTGTCTGGCTAGTGTTGGATAAATACACAGCGCTGCAGCTCTTACATATTGGCTGGTTTTTGAATATTGTATTCTATTTTGCCTTATTGCAATCACACTCTTTGATGATAAATTACCAGGCTGGATCTTTCTACATGCAAGCTACAGTATGAGTCCTCAAGAGGCACTCTGGGGAGAAACCATCTGCCTAATGTGTTTGTAAGTGTCTGTGCCCAGTCGCTGTCTAATCCTTCCTTCGTCTTCAGTGGCATCAAGGCTGATACATCGTGCAGTCTCCGTTTTGGCTAAAATAACAAACATCATGGCACATGGCACTACACAATTGTTGCATTTGCGCATTTCTGAAGGAGGTGCCTTATTTAGAAATACACTGTGTGTGTATAAATGGGATGTGACTTAGTCTCCTGACATGCCTCTGTGCAGAAATTAGATGATCTGTGTGGTAGAAAATCTTCCATGACCACCCACACAGTCCATATTTTCAGGTAGGGTTGCAAGGTGTTTCTTTTTTTTCTTATTATAAAGGGTCCCTCTGGTGTTTAGTCTTGGTGGTGCAAGAACACAGGGCTGTTCTTTGTGATTTCAGAACAAAACAAAAACTAAACACTGACTGATAAGCCAACTGGAGTCTGGAGCATGTTCCAGGAGACGTCACCGATGACATCAATGAATTCACTGTGGCTGTGGTGGATTTAATATGTAAAACAACAAAAGCAGCTGTACACAAAACTACAGATAAATCATTCCACAACCAGAAACCATGGATAAACACACACACTATAGCCAGTTTGGAAGCATGGACATGAATTATTATTAGTATTATTATTATCACTACTTTCACTACTACTACTACTACTTTGATTAATATTTTAATTATATTTTTTTTACTGGTGCAAACAAAAAAAAACAGTAGTGGATTTGAAGGTACAACCATGATTGGAACAGAAGAAAATAATAGACAAAGAAAACAAGGTGACATACAGCATTTAACATGGTATATATAGAACAAAACAAACAACAACAAAAAAAAAATTAGATAATTGTCCAAATAATTATAATAATATCTTGCAAAAGCAGTTCAATTTGGGAAAATTTGTAAAATATGGTGCACGTTTATTTGTATGATTGTGGGTGTGTGTAAGTCGAAAAACCAATTTAAAAAAACATGATGGTGTTAATTAATCAAAAATAGCAATAATCCATATACTAGTGATAGGCGACACGGTGGTGCAGCATTGTCATCTCACAGCAAGAGGGTTCTTGGTTCAAACCCCAGGGTGGGGGAGCCCTTCTGTGTGGAGTTTGCATGTTCTCCCCATGTCAGCATGGGCTATATCCAGGTACTCCAGCTTCCTCCCACAGTCCAAAGACATGCAGGTTAATTGGTGACTCTAAATTGTCCATAGGTGTGAATGTGAGCATGAATGGTTGTCTGTCTCTATGTGTCAGCCCTGTGATAGTCTGGTGACCTGTCCGGGGTGTACCCTGCATCTCGCCCAATGTCAGCTGGGATAGGCTCCAGCCTCCTTGTGACCCCTAACAGGATAAGCTGTTACAGAAAATGAAAGAAATGAATGAATACACTAGTAATACAATTACAGTTATACATATAAATAGATAAAACAGCAGCGTGGTAATAGTAACGAAGGAATGAAAAACAGTAAGATAAATCATCTGTCTTAAATTTAGATGTGTCAGCTGATAAGGAGGGTCCTGGCAGGGAGGTGGGGTCAGTGATGTCACCATCAGTTCATGGACAGTTATAAAGCAGCAGCCTAAAATGTTAGAAGAGGCAAACATGTAGTAAATTGCAACGCACAATAGAGCTGCAACTAAAGATTATTTTCATTGTCGACTAATCTGTCGATTATTTCTTCGATTAGTCGACTAATCATTTTATCGAAAAATGTGTTAAAATGTTGAAAAATGTCGGTCTGTCTCTCCCAAACCCCAAAATTATGTCATCTAATGTCTTGTTTTGTACTCATGCCAAATGGTTTTAGTTCACGTTATGGGAGAGTGTGTAAAGCTGCCATTATTTGAACATTAAAAGCTGCAATAAGAGTATTTTAGGGTACTTTTATAGTACTTTTCTATAAAAAATGACTCAAACCGATTAGTCAACTACTAAAATAGTCACCGATTATTTTGATAGTCGATTAGTCATCGATTAGTCGACTAATCGTTGCAGCCCTAATGCACAAGTTGAAGGAGCTGACTGGATCACATTTCACTGGAGTATAACTTGTATGATGTCGTGTGACAAATGAATGATAACATGAAATGATGTTCATTGATGCATATAGCTGAATCTTTGTCTTGGCGTTCTGACTACAGGTGTGATGCGGGTGGACTACGGAGATGTCTCTTCTCGTAAAAACCTCCGCGAGGCCTTAAAGTGCAAACCGTTCTCCTGGTATCTAGAGAACATCTACCCAGACTCCCAGATACCGAGAAGATACTACTCACTTGGTGAAGTATGAGCTTTCTCCTACTCTGATCTCCCATAATTTAACGGACTGCCTCGCTCTGCATTCAGTCAGATATGTCCTTGCGGGTTCTGGGCTGTTTTTTTTTTTTTTAGATAAATCAGAAAATCTCAGGATCCAGCAAGACGAAACCAGATAAAAACAAACATCCCCGGCTGTTCGTATTCAACGTGTAGGATAAACAAACAAGGGGATGTTCGTGCAGTCAGTATTGATCCCAGTCACATGTTTACACAGTTCTGCTATGAATGCTGGGTAGCTGAGATAAGGCTTGTGTATACATTTTGCACAGTCTCATGGCACAGTTTTGTGTTGTACGCAGCAAGCAGAAATGAATTATTAAAGTCAGTAAAGTGCAAATATAAGTTAGAACCTGTCTCCGACAAAAAACAACAGAGGGCATTATTCATCAGATAATTGGAAGAGATGGAACATACAAAGTCGTTTCTTTAGAAATTAGAAAGGGGATTGTGGGAACTGTGCAATAATTTGCAGCTAAGCCGTGAGAATTCATGCGTAATTGTTTTCAAGATAATGGAAGTTTAAGTTCCTTTTATGAGTTCACACAGAAAACTTTTTTAAGTGACCTGAATTTGCCTCTCGCTGCCCGCGGCTCCATGTCGACAGCAGTGCAGCATGGGGTAAAGTCAGCGCTGACATGCAGTGTGCGGTCTGTACGATAGACGGGAGCCATTTAAAAGTAATGTCAGCTGAAGAACTTGTGGTGAAATGAGCTTGTAATCCTCCAACATTTATACAGCATGAGGATGAGAGGATTTCTTCATCGGTGCTGCTCTGCTGTACTGCAGCACAAGCTGGTTCTCTCTCTCTCCATCTCTCTTTAGCCACTGCAGCACCTCAGCTCCCATCTTCCTCTAAACCAGAACCTCTCCCCACTGATTCTCCTCCTCCATAACACACAGTCAGCCTTTCTTTAACAGCTGGAACCATTAGGTTTTATATCACTTAATTATGAACACCATTCTGTTTCTGCATGATAGGCGTAATAAGTCGCTTAGGCAACATATAGAGCCAGCTCAGCTTTAGCTCTCTGAATGTATGAGTTCATTAGAAAGCTGAGTTGACTGTAAAGTCAGTGATAGCAGGGGATACTCAGGCTGTGCGGTCACATCACTTATCCAGTTCAGCTTTGAAAGTCGAGATAATGAGCGGATTAATATAACTGGCTGACATAATATCTGTTATATGGAGAATGTCTAGGGCTTCAACTAACGATCATTTTCATTATTGATTAATCTAAAAATATTTGTGAAAAATGGCTGCTGTAATTTCTCAGAGCCTAAGCAGCAGCTTCACACAGTCCAAAACCCACAAAATATTCAGTTTACAGTGATATATGACAAACAAAAGTCTCAAATCAGCAAATTTTAAGCACAGGGTAAGAAGGAACGATACTGCAGGTCCTTCGCTCAGACAGCAGTCAGACTTTAAGAGCATAACACAAAGTAACACTGTAATGTCTCTGTCTCCATCACTTGCAACCTTTATTTATTTAACAGGGACAGTGCACAGATATTTAGCTGCACCAGGGTTAGCTATAAACTAATTTTCATCTGAAGTCCCTGGGCAGCAAACCGAGAATAATTTCTCTTCTAAAAGACACTATTATATAAAAAACACAATTTCAAAATCGAACATATTCACGACACAACGGCTTCAGCAACAACAACAACAACAATACAACTACAACATCATGAGAGAACAAGACATGACAGCTACTATGCACTGTTTAACTTAGGTTACATATACTGTATATTCATGTGTTTATATGTATTTAATTTGTGCAGCTTCACTACTTAAAAATATTTACTTCCTACTACGCAACAATAGTTTTTATATTTCAGTGCTGCACACCATGTGTGCATTACAATTATCCATCATGGACATACAGTGACTGTATAAGCGAAAGGCGTTAATGTTATTTTAGTTTTTATTCTTATTTTATTCTTGTCCTGTTTTTATCTTGTTAAATTTAATTCAACACTTTTATCTTTTGCTTTTGTCTCTTGATCTGCTGTAACGAGCAAATTTCCCCAGTGTGGGATTAATAAAGTTTATCTTATCTTATTTTATCTTTTTCTTATCTTAGCTAATAAAATGACTAAAACAATTATTTGCTTATCAATACTTATTAATATTCTGTACATTGACTGTTTGTTTATTCAGCTAATTGCTGCAGCTCCAATGATTTCAGCCTATTATTTAGTCCACTGTCTGATTCAGTATAACACACTGGACTTTTGGAAATAAATCTCCTGACACTAAATTTGTCAGATTTGGGCTAAAATTGGCTGTGGTGACTGTGTGCCACTTAAATTGTGTGTAAAGAAAGGTTCCACAACAATGAGCCTGTCATTTATTGTATAATATAATTTTGTTTGGCTGTATATTATATATAACAAAGAAAATGAAAGCTGGAATCAGAAAATATTCACATGAAAAATACCAACTAATATTAATTGATTTTCAAAATAGCATATAATTTTATACCAGCTGGTCCAGGAACAGATTGTTTCAGCTTTATATGAAACAAACAAACACACAAACAAAAATTCTGTAAAGTCTGAGTGTAGCAATTAAAGATCCCAGAACAGTAAAACAGTAGCAATAAAAAGTGGTCATTCATGAACAGCGACAGAAAGAAAGTAGTGTAGGGAAGAGGATTAACTTTTAATGAGAAATATCGAGCAGGACCTTATGTTTGATTAAGTCGCTAATAAGTATGAAATTAGCCTTTCAAGAGACAAAAAGTTAATTTCAAATCAGAGTCAAAGTAACTTCTAACTCTCGTATTTCTAATTTCCTGCCTGCAGATCAGAAATGTTGAGACCAACCAGTGTGTGGACAACATGGGAAGAAAGGAGAACGAGAAAGTCGGCTTTTTCAACTGTCACGGCATGGGCGGAAACCAGGTGCGAGATGGAAAAATACGAACACTTAAAGGTCCAGTGTGTAGGATTTAAAAGGGTTTATCAACAGAAATAGAATATAATATACATAATCATGTTTTCATTAATGTATAATCACCTGACACTACGAATTGTTGTGTTTTCATTACCTTAGTCTGAGCCCCTCTTATCTGCTCTACATAGAGAGCAGGTCCGCTTCCACAGAGTCCAATCTGTTGCGCTCTACATTTCTACAGTAGCCCAGATTGGACAAACTAAAACTCACTCAAGAAAGGGGCCTTTTGCATTTTTATGTTGCCTGGAAGTCACTGTAGGTTCTCTAAAATGCTTGAAAATGGAGGGGTTTGGAGACGGGTGTTTAGTTGGTTGCAGTCTTTATCCTCACCACTAGATGGTACTAAATCCTACAGACTGCTCCTTTAAATGTACTTTTGTTGTTTTGTCATCTGGAGTCTGTTTTAAATCTACACACAATGTGCCATGAACATGAGCTGGAAAATTTCAGAGGTATTTTACAAGTGTTGTAAGTGGAATGTAGAATAAATCTCTTTTAAATTAACATAAACCAGTCGAGCCTTTGATGCTTCTTTATCCTGGATACATGAGCTGTGGGATTTCGTCTTTGCTCGGGAGCTTGAGTTTAATCAGGCTGGACCCAAAGTGTGTGTGAATTGCCAACTTTCAAGTCAGTCCGCACATTTTCAATACAATTCGAGTCGGGGGCTTTTGCCAAGTTTTTCTTTCTTGTTCCTAAAGGCCATTGTTGATCTGGCTCCACGCTGTGGGTCATTGTGAAGTCGCTGGCATTTTACATTCAGTCTGAGCCAAGAATTTGATTGTACTTTGGTCTAATCATTGTCCTCTCTGTCCTTGTAACTCTCGCTGTGGGATATTGTGTGTAGCTGCAGTACATGACATGAGGCAGAATCTCAGTGTAACCCGAACTGGCAAACAGAGGAGCAGAAAGCACTATAGGAATTTCACAATCACATTGTCCAGGCCTGGAAAAAAACATGTGATGAGTCAAAATTATCATGGACAAATCATGAAATTTAGTTCTATGGATAACCCTCCACATCATGTAACATAACAGCAAATTAATTTTCTGTTGCTGTCAATTAAACACTGAACAAATGGAATGGCAAAATCTTTACTGTGGGTCCTTATAGGAAAAATTAGAGAATTCTGTCCTTGAAAATGTGTGGGAACCCTATACAGTGCCTTATCTAAATCAGTTTTGGCACCACAATAACCATGACTTCTGTTAATCAAAATAAATATGCCTAAATCATTCACACACCCTCTCATCAAAGACCCTTTTCTGAACAATGATTGCATTTCTAGAAAGCCCATCGATGATGCCTCACGTCTTGTTTTGCAGGTGTTCTCTTACACGGCGGATAAAGAAATTAGGACAGATGACCTCTGTCTGGATGTCTCCCGCCTCAACGGACCCGTCGTCATGCTCAAGTGTCACCACATGAAGGGCAATCAGATGTTCGAGTACGATGCTGAGGTAGGATTCATATTCCCCGTAGCGGCCAAATAATCCATAACCAGGCTGCTGTTGCAGGAGGCCATTCTGTGTTTCCTGATGACTGATGTTTTGAAAAATGATTTTGGGTGAAAGGCCGATTGATTGTGTTGTCATTGGGGAGGATTTGGGGAGCATTAAGTGGGGGAAGGAGTACCAGATTGCTGCCACCAGATGGTGCTGTGTGTCAGTTTTTTAGTGGCACAGCAGTTGCTTTTCCGCCTCAGTGGTGTCTCTGCTCTCATGCTCTCTCCTTTCACTCAGTATGTTGGCAAGTGGGAATATGATTTCGAGGTAAGCTGTTCAACTCATGGCTCCTGAATATCCCCCCGTAGTTTGAGTCCTGTGCTGTGTTGTGATTTATCTCATTACTCTGTGTAAGTGTCAGTGGTTATTAGAGTAGATGTCGTATGGTTAATTATTTTTTGCAGAGGAATGAAGTTGAATCTTTAATGGATTTCGATCCTAATGTATTATTTAAAATTAGTTCTATTTTACTCATCACACAAAATTCTGCACAGCAAATCACCCATTCTTGAGAACTGGGACAAATCATGTCCAACCAAAACAAAACCTTAAAATGACACTACTAATTTCATTTCTGGGGTGAAACATTATTTTCAAAGGATTTATATGTATGAAATGAATCTGATTTATAATATATTTTGATCTGCTTTTATTTTTATAACTTCCAAAGTTCCAAACACCCTTGTTCCAGACAAGAATTCACAACTTCAAACAATTAAAAAAATGTGTAAAAGCCTTCAAGATCTCAAACTAACAGTACAACAACAGAACGTTGACGACATGGGTGTAAAAATTGACTGCTGTAATCATCTTTGTTTTGAAATTGATTTTTTTGTGAAAGTGTTGGCCTATTAAAAACATGTCCCAGACTTATGGTAACTCTGTCAGATTTCTACAAAAACATAATTTAATCAGGCATAAAAGGGGTTGGCTGTAACCTAAGGACCACTGTCTCACTTTATGGTCTCCAAAAAGGCAGGAATGCTGCTCAAGTACTAAAGTATTAAACAATATTGCTCTTGGGTGTGTCTCAACCATAACATGTCAACTCCGCGGCCCTTCTAAATCAAAACTAAACAAGAATAATGATTTAAAAATGAGTATTTTTATTATTAGCATTAAGAGGACTAGCCGCTTGGCAGCTTTGGAAAATAAAATGGCTACTCACTACGACTGCTGTGAAACTAATAAATATATAACTTTTTGTCACCTCTGTAAGACATGAGCTCCGTCAGATCTCTGACATCCATTATGTATGCTGTTCAAGAATAATTTAAAACACTGGGAGGCTGGTCCATTACAGAGTTTAAGAGTCAAGACTTTGTCTTTTAAGATACATTTTCCCACCCTTATTGAAGAGTGAAAATCAAAAAAACCTCAAATAAGGTTTTGTCCTTATTCTCAAGAGTGAGTGAAAAACAGTCAAGTCAGGTACATGCATCTAAAACAAATGCAGTCTAATACAGTCCTACAAAATAAACTTGTTCAGTATGTTCAGTTTTTGTTGAAACTGATTAGGAGAGGTGTTGATTCAACTATGTGATTATTTTGGAGCAAGGTTATTATATTAAACTAAAAGTCAACAAAAAAGTTACACTGGATGTTAAAACAAAAAATAGTTTAGAAAATCTCTTTGGTTCAGTGTTTGTGAGTTTGGTTAAATTTGTCAGCACAAATGCATGAGGAGGCATCGGTGCATATGTTTATTGAGGCTGAATATTGACCTGACTGTGAGTCAAATGTCTAAACAAAGGGTTGTGTGTGTGTGTTGTAAAACCTATTCTGAACTTTTTAAATCTTGCCCCTGACAAATACCTCCCATATTATAAATAAAAAAAATAACAAAATACCTATCTAAAACTAATACTTAAACAAATAAAATAAAATAAAATAAAACTAAACATAAGAAAAATAAACAAATTAATAAACTGAAACAAGCACAACCACTCTGGAAACTTAACTGAATCTAAACTGAATTGAAAATAAAAATAAGGAAGGAAATGAAACAAAAATAAAAACTATGATGATGCTGTTGAACTATTATTGCATTGACATAGAGATGTTTCTGCTATTTAATTAATCTACCCTAATTGAAATTAATGCGGTGGACAAAATTATTAAAACAACTGCCAATTTGAAAAACAAACCTTATCCTAATGCATTCTCATGTTGTGTGGTACATTACAGACCTTATGGCCTGTAAGACACACTCAGGCAAGACACTGTTGTATATACACAACATATGAATGTGTCAGTGAGTCACAGTTTACTCATTTGTAGAAGCACCGAAATAAAAACATAGACAATATGAATAACAAAGCAAAAATCTGGCAGAATAATATTACTTAATACTCCTGGCTATACAAGCTGTAATATTCTCATAATTTCAGTTTTCAGTCAAAAACAGAAACAGATGTTACGGGCTCGTAAATGAAGAACAGAGAGACATTTTGAATCTCATAGGAGAACAAAAATATTCTCCTCGAGCCCTGTTGACTCAGAACTCAAAGTACATTATGGATTATACAACACAAAAAGCATCTTTTATATTAACAATTTATGCATTTTCTTTTAAACCACTGGGAGAGGGTTATAAAAGAGTGCACAGGATACAGTGTTATCTATCAGTGATTGAGATGTCCAATCGCTGGCATGTAGATATGACAAGGTGAGGGAGCCTGGAGGCCTTTCCATCAAGCAGTGAACAAACCCTGGGAGAAATCCTTTCATTACACTTTGTTCTCTGGGTGCATTCTTAATATGGAAAAGTTGAATAATTCATAAACTAAGAGGACCGGTCTCTGTTGTAAACAGCAGTGGGGTTTCACTGCTGTCAGTGGCCGAGGTTATTTTAAGCCCAAAGTGTGACGGACGGGGACTGAATCCTGGGTGACTACAGTGCCATTAACATTTCATCTGCTCATCAGTTTCACTTTCACAGGGATACCTGACGCTTCCTTTTTCCTGCTGTATTCATTCACAACGGTGACGGACAGCCTTAGTTCTTTTTCACCTGCTCTGCTGTTTGAGCCAGAAATAAGCTGTGTTCAATCTGCTTTGTCCAACAGCCCCACGTGAATATACCAGATACATATTGTGAAGCAAATTATTCACCTTATCTTATTCACACAGAAAATTTAAATCTGTCAAATCTATCCAGCTCTATTTTTTACTTGGTATACATCAGGACCTTTAAAGATCTTATGTCTTAAATCTATCTTAAATGCTATTTGACAGGAGAACAGACATCCTCACAACACCTGTATGCGTGTAATGCCCCTGTTTTCACCCCCTCTACACATTAAGATCACGCAATGATTCTGTATTGTTTAGCCAAGGCCTTGCTAGTGAGCTTGCTCTTTATTTCTCTGTGTGGTAAACACAGAAACATCAGTGTCATTTTACCTCCCTTTTTATTTTTAACTGATATTCAAGTGTTTACTTGGAAATAGTATATTTCCAGTTTTGGTGTGTATTTCCATTGGTCTTAAAGGGAAATTTCGGTTTATTTCAACCCGTCTCCTATCGTCCTAAATTTGTACAGCATTCACAGGTAACGTTACACCACCAATCTCCAGAGCTAAAGCCTTCCAGCAGCCATTCCTCCTCTGTCGTCCTCTAACGTTACCTGTTGCGCCTATCTCTCTCTCTCCTCGTCCGTTTTTCAATTTCACGAAGCTCTTCGTCAGTGTATTCAGGCTCAAATAAATAAGGGCGGCCATAAAACTCAGCAAATTCAAATTCCTCCTCCACAAAGTCTGGCAAAAAGTCAGCCATTATTCTATAAATCTTTCATAAAATAAATGAATGAACCTTTCAGGCTACTGTCCGGTTCTGCCTTCCAGCTGTTGCTGCTTGTTCTCGCGAGATTTCAGGCACGGTATGAGATAGCTGCTTGTTCTCGCGATATTTCGGCCGCGCTTTGGGAAGCAGAGGTAAATGGTAAACACACCGTAAGGTAAGACAACAACTCTGAAGACCACCTAAATGTAGAATGTTAGTATATAGGCTTTCCACATCGAGAGGCGATGGCTGCCCTTATTTATTTGAGCCAGAAAGGCATCAAATTAACAAAAAACAACAACTTTATACTACTGTCGCCTTCACGTCATATGACATGTATGTTAGAGACAAGAAAGATTCTCATGTTCAGACTTACAAACGTTTTGTGCATTGACTATATAACACAACATTCATTAAATTTGGGCTTAATTATGTTAAACATTGGGCTTTCTTTGTCCAATGTGTGAGGCGGCCATATCTGTTTTGTTCTTAGTAAGAAATATCAGAGATGTCAGAGTTTACCCAGTCACAATTAAAACTTGGTAGCTGGTGTTAAAGCTATTCACAAGTCAGAAATTGTTATGCATGCATCGTTAAGCCACAGGTTGTATGAAAAAAATCAAAAAGGTAAAGCCAACATATCAAACATCTGTGCCAAATATCACCCCAGTTACCCTCTTAGTAATTGATTTAAAAAATTCTTAAAATAAAGGCAAACAGTGTGTATCAAAATCCATACAATACAAAAATGAAAGTATCGGGTAAAGGAGAAAGATCAGACAATAATCACTAACCAATGATAAACATATTTTAAAATACATTGTCTCATTTTAAGGATGTTTTTATCAATCATTAATGTGGTAATTGTCTGAGGATGAAATCTAGCTCAGATGATTTGATATTTGCATTACATTTGTACTTTTCATTGGGTCATATTAGTGTTTCTAAAGTGATTATCGTGTGAGCTGATGGCTGCCAAACTGCAGACCACTGTTCGAGACCAACAAGCAACAGCATCAGTTGTTTTCTAGCGAACTGTTGCTGTGTTTCCAGCAGCGTTTGTGCCACCAAACGTTTGTGCTTTAAGTCAAAAAGATATCCTCTCCAGCCCAAACCAAGTGGGGCTTTAACATAAACAGACATCAACCACAGCACTGTTGAAATGTAGTTTCAGTGTATACACTTAATAATAATGCACAGATGTAACATATCCATGGTTTTTAGAAACATACAATGCCAACATTTACCATGGTGATTGGGATGAGGAATTGAGTCCAGGCTTTGAACAGCGTAGATAAACAACACACATTTTCTATGTGAATTAACTGTCATTGAAAAAAATCACCTGTTATTAAAGTGGAAACGTTGGCTGTGAAGAACAGATGGATTCATTTAACAATAATTGATGACTCTCGGACTTACCTTCACTACCATCTGTCCCTTTCACTCCTGGCTCGCCGCAGAAGCACACCTTCCTCCACATCATCACCCAATCATGTCTGACCATCAGCCGTCTGGAGGACGGCACCTACGGCCCCACGGTGGAGCACTGTAACAACAGTCCCATCCAGGCCTGGATCCTCCACAACTACACACGTCTGGAGGTCGCCAGACGCCTTTACTTCAATCCCACTGATTATTTTCTCTAAGCTGTAGGGCCTGAGGTGAGCAGGTTAGTACAAATTAGGCTAGGAGTAGAAGCTGGTGGTCATTTTAGCTGCTCCTTAGTGATGTCGTTTGTCATTAGCATTGTTAGAAGTAGATTAGTTTGACCTGTTGGGGCTTTAATAGGCACCTTTGTAGCTGATTGTTGTCTCTGTTTGTAGAGGAGTCTTTTTTACTTTGTAGTTTTTGTCAGTAAGGGCAGATGAATGCAGAGCTTGTCGTTATGATGTTGATCTTTCAGGTATTAGGCACAATGTGCATGCAAATTGTTTTAGGAAGCTTTAAGTAGCTTTTACCGGTGACCTTTCAGGAGGAACACATGAAGACGGGCACAGACACATCAAGCAATGACAGATGTCCCATCAAGATGGTTCTGCGTGTAAGATGCTATCTGCAGGACCTTTAGCCAGGCTTCATGCTAAATTAGATCTCATTTGACATTCATTTTCCAACATAAATATTTTATTTTGATGTGAAAATCCACCGGCTGTCCCCTGGACTGCCTGCGCTGGGTGAATGATGCCGGAGATGGAGAAGGACGTGTTTATTTTTAGCTGATTATCTGCTCGCAGGGCTGATTGAAATGGGCTTACCATTGTTTACAAGTTCTTTTGAAGTGATCCTTCATTGTGAACCTGCCTTTCATGGCCCTGGCCTCTCAGGCCACTCGTCTATTGCCCTGAAGCAGCTGTGTGTACTGTGTGCCATGTACATATTGTAAAACCAATGAATTCCAATTGTGAGTGCTTTCACCACTTGGCCTGCTTATTTACATACTTTTGTAAGAAAGGTTTTTTTGGCTCAGCATTTCAGGGATGTTGTTTTTCTGCTTTTTCCCCAGTCTGTCAATTTCTCTGTGGCCTATTCTGTTCTGCTGAGTTATATGGTGTTTGCACCTCAGAGTCCCGCACTGTTGTATCTCTCAAAAAGCTAAAGAGCAATTTCACTGTAGCATGCCACAGTTTTTGTGTCCAAGCAGGGTAAATTGGGTAAGGAGCTCCCAGGGCTGCTGGTGTGTGTCAGAGTTGCGGCAGTAAAGTGACCTGCTGTTAGATGGCCTGATTTGCTGTCCACACTCAGAGGTCCTCGTGGTATAGCCAGCACCAGAGGAGAGCACGTACACAAGAGCGGGCCACCATTAGAGCAAATGAGACTGTTGCCTGACTCTGCCTTGAGACAAAAGGAATCCGCTGTTTTTTGTACTTCCCACAAAAAGCAGCCCGGGCCCTCCAGATCTCCTCCCAGAGTCAGCACAAGATCGCGTCAAGCAGGAACTCTCGTGCCTTTCAGCAAGTCTACTGTGCTGCTTGGCGACAAAGAGGATACTTTTCCTCAACCGGGGCTTATGTTTAGAAACCGTCCTCATTTAATTAGCCGGTCTCAGCTGTGCACACACTCAGCGACTTGCTCCGGAGATGCTGGTTGGTTTGCTGGGAGGCTGAGATGGGAGTTTTCTCTGCCCCAAAGGAGGCATGAAATAATTATGAGCAAAGGACAAGACCTCCACATTTCTAGTATTTTCATTAAATGTGGAACGGGTTTTCTACCCTCCACCATTATGCTCCCCCTCTGTCATCTCTGCCGCTAGAGTAGGTTTGGATCTTTCAATGAGGAGAAAAAATACAACTCTCATTATCACCTAAGCTAGGTTCATATGATTTATTGATTCGAGCTACATCCAGTTGGGAGAAGTTCCATGTACGAATACGCCTTTAAGAGAAGTATTTAATGGTTATACTGCTTGTCATTTGCAAATTCTGCAAAATAATGAGTGAACATTTCTGATTTCCTTTACATATCATTAAACCTAGCTGCTGTTAAAAAATAATTTATTTCAACAAAGCAGGAAAAGTAAAATGTCTCCAGTGTGGAGCTACCTATTGTTCTCTTCTTTAGTTTTTTGGCAGGTGTGTAAGGTCGAACGCCACCTGCTCTCTTTGTTCTTGTTCTGTTTGAACAAATGTGCCCTGTAGGGTGGCCGGTAATGTGTACTTCAGGAAAGATGTATGTGTGTGTGCATGTGTGTGTGCGCACCTCTTTGTATCCAGGCAGAGAATGTCAGGCCCTTGTGTTTTATAGCTTAAGATCAAACATGGCCTGAGCGTCTGTGTGTGCTCATTAGTCTGAATATCCTCTGTCAACAGTCGAAGCACAATCTTGTTTTAATGATGAATTATGCCTCAACTGCAAGATAAATCATGCCCATGCTCGTGTTTTAATGGCACATACAGACTGTGTTTATAGATGTTTACATGTTTACATTCTATCATGTGTGCTGTTCTGTTCACTTAGAAAATGACTCCCATGATAGCAGTTTAGACTCATTTTGTGGTCATATATGTTGTCTTTTAAATCCCTCCATTTATAAACATTACAGAGCCTAATGGTGTCTCAGTAGCACTCAATGATTTATTTTTAACATAAGTTTCCCAATTTATCTCACGCCATTGTTTCCCTTCCTTACAAACCAACTTCGGCTCCTCTGCTTCTCCCCTACTTCTCTGCATGTGATCATTAGGACAAGAAAAGCAACTCAAGTGAGGAGCGAAATTGCGGAAGCGTGTTACTTCTGAGGGAATGAACATAAATGGTTAATCAAGGCCATTGAGAGTTCTCTTCCAGTTGTTAGTGGGGGGTGTTATCTCTGGAGCCTTTGTGGCAGATAGCCACAGATTTCTGTGGTACTTGCTCATGTGGTGCTCGAGCTCAGCTCATCACAACAGGTGTGTTTTTCCCAGTCTGGACATTTTAAAAGTGCTTGTTCTGTCCTCTGGCTTCTCTGGTTTGTGTGATAGAAGAGTAAACAGACAGGACTGATGGGCGAGAGGGGACAATGTGTGGAGTGGCGCAGGAGATACATCTGAGAGGACGAGGTATACTGAAGAGTGAACTCCAAAAATAACAGCGATGTTTGAGGTCAGAAGCAGCAGCTCCACTCCTGCCTGTTTTTTGAATTATGTTCTTTCTCAAACACAGAATGGGGTGTGGTTATTATTCATTCATTTATTCATTATCCATAAGCACTTGTCCTGTTCAGGGGTACAGGGCAGCTTGAGCCTATCCCAGCTGGTGTGGTTATTAGTCAGACAAAATCCATTACCATGGTAACCAGATTGCCATTCTAGCGGAGAGGTCAAAGCGATAGCATGGATATTAGCATGCATAGTGATAGCAGTCCATCTAATGAAAGGTTGGCTGAGGATTTTTCTCCACCTCCTTCACCTGATTGAAATATGAATATGAATCGAAAACGATAGCTGCAGTTACCTCCGACTGATGACTGCGTAGCTTAACTAAGACAGTTGATATGGGCAACTAGTTTGTTTGCTAGTTTCAATAACACCAACAACAAGTTAAAGAAATACCAATTTTTCAAGCAATATATCCTGTCAATATAATTATCTTTGATAAGTTAGCTATGTTGGACATCAGCTATTTTGTATCAAACATGGCTTCCACTGGGGGGGTTTGACCACCCTGTCAGTGAGTTTCACAGTGCTGTGCTTTAACAACAGCAAAACAACATCCGTTTACAAACTCTAACACAACTCGTGCAGTGTATTCCAGTGCTGTGTCTCAAATCAGATATGTTACGTTAGTACACTTGCATGTAGTACACTGTGTACACTATGTACTTACTTGTGCAGTGGGCAAATTTTGACAGTCTCTAATCAAACATGGCTGCTGCTGCTCACTTAATGAAAATGGTGGTCACGCGATTTGACAGCTTTTTCTTTTCTTCTTCTGCCCATGAATTGCAACTGGATGGAGCATTATCACCAACCTTTTTTAATTTATTTTTTTATATAACCCATATTTAACCAGGTAGCAGAGCCAGTGTTACCAACTTAGCAACTTTGTCGCTATATTTAGTGACTTTTCAGACCCCTCTAGCGACTCTTTTTCAAAAAAGCAACTAGCGACAAATCTAGCGACTTTTTCTGATGTTATTGAAGACTTCTGGAGACTCTGTTGTGAGAGCACGTATCATTCTTATTCTTCTCAACGAGCAGCGGATGCTGCCGTGGGCCCTTCCCTCGCCCCAAAGCACTCACAGACGGCCCAGTCCTCCCTCCCAACAGCAGTCAGAGCAGGAGATGTTAACCCCTCCACGTCCAGACTGCAAGTGAATCGCGCATGCACGGAACCGCCGCTGGCTGATCCCGACCTGGTTTACAGTCAGGGCGGGATGTAAATGTAAAATTTTCTTTGTCTAATATAAATCACTGGAAGAAGGTTCATTTGTAGTTCTAAACATATTCAGGGTGTTTTTTTACTCAGTTTTTGTCTCTCCCACGACGTTATTCCTCTCTCCTACAGCAGCCATTACAATTACATTCATATGGACAATTATGCAAATTGGGCGATGACGTAATTTAGCGACTTCTAGCGACTTTTAGGACAGCCAATAGCTACTTTTCTTACTGAGGAGTTGGCAACAGTGAGCAGAGCACGTAATGCTTTCTTTCCCAGCTCAGTCTGTGCAGGAACAGACAACAAAACTAAATCTTGAGACTTCAGACTATAGCTACACTCAGATCTCTTGACGAACAGTTGTCACTCGCCAAAATAAATGCCTGCTATATCGGTTTTCTCACTTGTCTTCTGTATTTATTGTATTAAAAAAGAAGGTGCGTTCACAGCATGTTATGAACATCTGTGGCTTACCTTATGGCTTTATCACCAGCTGATTTGACTTAATGATAGCTGTTGCATTTTCAAAACTTCAAAAAAGTAAAAAGTTAACATGCATGAACACCAAATGGAACTAACGTTACCCCCCTAGACCGTATAGTTGTACCACAACACATGTAACGTCAATGCCTGATGACAAATATGCCACTGTAAACTAGCTCATAAGCTAACGTTAGCATTTGTGGTATCGTTTTTGGTACTAAATCATTACCAATTTAACCCAATAAACCAAATAAACTCAATAAACAACCTAACAGTGTGTCGCTGTGAGCTAGCTTGTAAGCTAACATTAACATTTATGGTAGTGTTTATGCTACCACATTATTACCAAATTTACCCAATAAACAACCTAACAGTGTGCCACTGTAAGCTAGCTCGTAAGCTAACGATAACATTTGTGGTAGCGCCTTAGGTACCAAATTATTACTACTTCTATCAGACATCAGTATAGTGGTAGGAAAAAACACATGTATATTTGGACCATGCTCTAGTCATCACCGTAGCAGTCGACAGACATCGAAGCAGTTTGAAATGTGTTTGCGGTCCAGCCCCTTCCACTACATAGGCAACATGGGGACCACTGAGGGTACATTTTACCTTAACGTTACTTCTCTGTATCAACGCACCCATGTACTCAAAATGGTAAGTATGAGTACAGAAGTATGTGATTTGAGACACAGCACAGATCTCATTTATCCAGTCGTATGTTCAGTACCTACCAAACACATGCATTTTTGCTTAATAATAACCTTAGTATTTTTTTGCAATAATGGATGTGCATACGAATGGATAAACGAGACATGGATTATATTATAAAAGTTGTTTGCAAATGGATGATTTTGGTATTGTTTTGCTGTTGTCAGAAAATCAAAAAGTTTGCCATTTCTTGTGGAGGTAAGCAAGAAAAACACAACAGGCACGACTAATTGATTTACAAATGATTTTGTGACATATTTCTTTAATCTACCTGGAGATTTATGTGTCCTGGCACCTGACTGCACCTCTGTGTCCAATGTCTGCCTGCCAACTCCAAAAGAAAACAATGAGCCAAATGCAACATATAAAAACATTAAGGAGAGGCAGACTGAGGAGTTATCAGTGATACTGGTGCCACCAGCAACCCTTTTACATTACAGCAACTCTTGTGATACATCCTAAATGTCCAAAATATACTCAATGCAGCCATAAATATGGACATTTGTTGATGGTTTCAGTCGTTCTGAAGTGGAGAAATGAGTTTTTTCTGGTCTCTTGACATTTTGAAGCTTCTGATGCTCAACAGTCATTCACAATGAAATCCTTCCTGTAAAGTGGCCATGACAACAGTCTCCCCACCGACAGGAGCCTCAACTCTCCGAGCAGCCTCAGTGCATGTCGTGTTGTATAAGGGACACGGCTCTGGCTTTTTCTCGACTAGAACATCCTGCTCTCTTGATGTGCCTATTGTTTTTTCTTGCTCCAGCTACAGTTACTGAGTATAACAAGCCCGGGCCATTTAGTTGGGTCGAAAGGTATTTTTGTGAAATGTGGGAAATCAATATTCGGAAGTGTGTCTGTGAAAGTTCATCTTAGTCATCCAGGTGGTTTCAACTTTCTCCAGAGAAGAGTTGAAGTAACTCTTGAGTCAGACAAAACATTATAAAGCATCGTGTGTATTTATACATAAAGGTGTGCATGTTTATATCTAACTGCCTGTCGTCTTTCTCTCTCCAGCGACTCACCCTGCTGCATGTGAACAGCAACCAGTGTTTGGACATGCCATCTGAGGAGGACAAGATGGTCCCAACCCTGAGAGACTGCAATGGCAGCCGTGCACAGCAGTGGCTGCTCCGTAACATGACCCTGAGCGTCTGATCCCTCGCCTCACCTCCCCACCCCACTGCTCGGTCCTCATCCTAACCAGTCCTGGCTCTCCCCACCCTCGCCAGGTGGCTCTTACCACAGCAAATCATAACGCCTCTTCCTGTAACAGCCTGGCCAGCAAACACAGAGATCCAGGCAGCAGCGGCTTATCTTCCATTATGGAGGCGTCTCCTTTTACAGCTCGCAACAGGTTTGAGAGGAGCTGCACCTGCCGCTCAGGCGACACCATGAGCTGTGGCTTTGGGGACCTTGTTGTGTCTGAGCAGGGAGAACGATGTGTGAGGTCTGAGCATGGAGAACATTAAAATCAAAGCACTCACACTGTGTCAGCCAGCTGCTAGCCATGCATCCACTGTGCTGCTCAGACTGCCGCTTAACTGCAGGACAAACAATTAAACAGAAGAGCATCTATAACAAGAATACTGCAAGGCACGTGTCTGCGACGGTCCGCACTGTAAATGACTTTCCCTGTGCTGTGTACACGCAGTGAACTCGTGTCCACTGTAGGTACTATCTAACAAAACAAGACTGTTGTTGTCATGACTGCTGCTCATCCTGTTTCCATATCAGTGTCTGAGTTACATTAAAATAACAGGAAGTGATGTCATTAATAGAGCCCAACCAATGCTGGGTCTGTGAAGCTGAAGAAGTTGATGAGGGTTAAACATCTGAAACTGTGTGAGCACTGGTATTTGATTTTCAAGTCAAGCTGAAATTTGAATTCTCATCACTTTTGGTGCCAGAACATCTAAACTAAAATCTAATGATATTTCAGCTATTGTGTATATTTTTTAAAAAGAGGATCACACACTGTGTAGACATATTTGTAGAAACAGTGTCTCCAATGCCAGCTGGTAACTGACAGGGCCAGTGTCACGCTGTCAGTGTCTGTGGTCCGCTGCTGACTGAGGAGCCATATAATGCTTTTTTTTTCTTTTTTAAACAAGCCCACGTAGTGTCGGCTATCAACCTGATTTAAGCCATGTGTCCCCTTCCAATTTTTAACATGTGGGAGTACCTTTTTTAATTAGATACCAAATTATTACACAAGACAAAACAAACAAAGGGTAGATGTAAAAAAAAAAATTATTTCAGTCTGACTTTAAAATAACCTGCTTACATTATTTTTTTTATCGGGATTCTTAAAGGTACAGTGTGTCAGATATGGCCAGAATTTTAGTTTGAAACATTTAAAAAATGTACTGTGTTGCAGAGATATCTACTGAAATGAGCATGCTAACCAGCCGGCCCCAGCCTGTCTCATCCAAGGCTATTCAAAGAGGGCGTTGACACACTCCTTACCGCATGAGATCGTTGTTGGAGGGTCACAGCAGATGGTGCTAGAAACAAAACAATGGTGTCCTCTCAGGTGCATATAGTAATGTTTGCATATAGAAAGCTTTGTTTATGGTCTTTAATAATGGATGTTTTCAGTAATTACACAATTGTAATTCTCACCCATATCATTATTTTTCGTACAACAATATTCCGAACCAAAACCAACTGCGGATGACTCAGTGAAATAATCCAATCAACCCCATGTACTGTGACAGTGCACCAGCTATTGAGCCTTTTGGCAAGTGCAGACCAAATTTTACTGTTTAAAAACATCACTAAAAAAAAGGCCATACTGAGTCAGTAGCGTCCAGTCTGCCCTCAGTCCAGCATGACACAATCCAAACATTGTTTGCAGAAAATACAAGTTCATAGTTGCTACCTGTGTCAACACAGCCAGAGGCCAGCTGGCTCAGCAGCCCTGTTTGGTCAAGGTTTGCTCTCATGATCCAGGCGCGACTGAGAAAATGTCCCAGTTCTGACAATCCCAGGTCCGAAATCCACGACAGTGGTGTGGTTAGGTCAGCCGCTTCAGGCCGGTATACAGCCAAGCTAAGATAGCTAGGCTAAGATAGCTTGCTGAGCTCTGGGTTGTGACCGAAAAATGAGATCGTGGATAGAAGTGGCTGAAATGAGTTCCCTCCGTGAGGTGACTGGACTCAGCCTTAGAGATAGGGTAAGGAGCTCGGACATCCAGAGGAAGCTTGGAGTAGAGCCGCTGCTCCTTCATGTTGAAAGGGGTCAGTTGAGGTGGTTCGGACATCTGATCAGGATGCCTCCTGGGCGCCTCCTGCTGGAGGTGTTTCAGGCACGTCCCACTTGTAGGAGGCCCCGGAGCAGACCCAGAACACGCTGGAGGGATTACATATCTCATCTGGCCTGGGAACGCCTCGGGGTCCCCCAGGAGGAGCTGGAAAGCATTGCTCGGGAGAGGGGCGTCTGGGGTGCTTTGCTTGGCCTGCTGCCCCCACGACCAAGCCCAGGATAAGTGAATGAAAATGGATGGATGGAAGATAGCTTGCAGACTCACGGTTGATCATTCGTTCAAGTGCGTGATCTTAAATCATTGTCTCAGTCCAGGCGTTGTTCAAAGCCATAATATGGACAGAGTCAGAGTAACCGAGGTTCGGAACCCAAAGTCCTTTGTTGTAATGAAAAAACATTCCCAATGGCAAAATATGATTTAAATATGACTGTGTTTTTGGAGTTTCAGCAGTCAGTATGAATTTAGCATTTTCTTGCCCTGCTTTTAGTTTCCAGTTGGCTTGGAGGGGAAATGCTGCCCCCCTAGTTCGGAGCATGTGGCCAGGCATTACACATGGCACCTTTAAATTTGGTTATTAAAAACAAATATAGCATTTATAAGATTTACCAATTAGTGCTCCAAAGAATGTAGTAGACACACTCTTTGTGAAATACCTCACACATATCTTTGGCATTTCTGTACCGCAGTTTCTTGTTATCAGCTGACATAAAGGCAGATAATAACATGTCTGTGATGAGCTAGTATTGGCCGATTTATTGGTCAGGCTCTACTTATTGAGGTGGATTTCTTCAGATGTTTGGAAAAACACATTAAACTGAAGATTTCAAACCAACATCGTAAAAAAAATGAATGAGTCCAGGACAAGAGTGCAGCTATAACATCGTCCCTGATCATTCACATAATGTTCCATATCAGTGAAACAGGAATTACAGTTTGAAAAAATATGAGGCAGCTCTGTGGACGTTCATTTACAACAGGTATTTTGGAGAAATGAAAGAAGTTGTTGCAGGAAAGTAATCGAATGTAAAGGTTTATCTAAATGATGAAGACTGTATTCTGAGGTACTTTAACTGCACTGTGTTATGACAGATATCTGAGAGCGTCAGTGCTAAACTTTTTGAAAGATTTCAGATTCCTGCTACCAGTATGTTGAGAAATCACAGTGACTTGGAGCTGGATAGTTACGTGTGCCTTTAGAGAGTTGTTTTGTATTTGGTTCACTGGTTTTAGAACATTTTTATTTATTTTGGAGTTAAAAGAGAGGAATGTCATATTGTTTTCCATTTTAAAAAAGTGTATATTGATATTAAATAATTGTCATACCATGATCATGTCATCGTCATATTGATGCTCGATCAAACATTTAGTTGCAGTGAAATCAACGCTCAGTATATCAGCACACACATGCAAACATGACAGGTTCTTCTTACTGCATTTGTTGATCAGGCGACAAATGTTACTGTACATAAGGCTGTTAACATGTTTCTATCACCATTGTTGTTGTTGTACATACAGAACCAATTATTTTTCTAAGATGCTGTAAAACTTGAACACTCTGAGGAAAAAAAAAAAGAGACGTTGAATGATAAAAAGATCACGAGGTATTGCAGTGTTGTACTTGGAATCGTGGTAATAAAAACCAGTGCTTACCATGGATTTTGAAATTGCAGTGTGTTTTGGAAATCATCATCGGCCCCACAAAACCAATTCTCAGACCACCTTAAGGACCTCAGGCGAGCGTACATGAGGGAGCAACTAATGCTGAAATACTATCAATGCTGCTTGAATACTGAATCCTTGCCAAGTGCCTGCTTGGCATTCAGACTAAAATTCAATCACCTCTTTCATATTATGCACACACATTTATTGTTTTTCATTATCTTAAAGTGCATGGTGTTAAAATAGGAATGTAATGTTTCAATGTACTGGTTGCAAAGTGATGTTACCTGTTTGTACATTTTGCCTTTTTTGTAGGAGAAAAAAAAACTTTAACTCAACATAGTTAGCATTAATTTCAGTGTCAAGCAAAGCACATCACACCGATACATCATTTGTTTAATAAACCTTGTTCTTGAAGCTTTTAAGACCCCCGTACATCTCATTATCAGGCTTCAGTGTGTGGGCTTTTAAAGGTGGTAAATTACAGCCTCTTTTCCATGGTGACCGTTGGAGGACAACACTCGTACAACAGGATGTTAGAAGAATAACATTGTAATGGATTCTTCCATCCTCTTTTGTCCCGTGTCTGTAAAGGTGCCTGCCATTGTCAGCTGATGAAAGGTACTTCTGACACGGTTCATTATTCTGTACATTTAAGCAAGGAAGGCTTGACCTTTCAGGGGGACTCTGGCTTTGTTAAAATCTGAGAGGCAAAATTTTTCTTCCTGAATGGGACACAGGGAAACGGAGAGCTACAGTCGAAGGTCAATAGAGGGCAATGGAGAGGGACAGCAGGGAATATCCAGCTTGACACTCACACATGCAATAGGGCTGAAACTACTGTCATTACAGAATCATTTCTCAACATCATCATCAATTGATTATTTATTCTACAAAATGTAAAAATCGAAAAAATGGCCATCACATTTCCCAGAGCACAGAGGGACATCTTCAAATTGGTTGCTTGACCAAAAGCCCAAAACCAAGAGTTAATCAATTTACAGTGATATTAGACAGAAAAACAGCAACAAAATCACACTTTTGAGAAGATGAAACTATGTTTGGCATTGTCGATTCGTTTCTCTTGATGGAGTGATTGATTAAAGGAACAGTTTGACATTTGGGGAAAATACTTTCTTGCCTAGATTTAGATGAAAATTTCGTACCACTTGCTTGCCTGATATCAGACAATATTGTCAATTTGTTACACTCCATTGTTACTACCCCAGCGTGCCGTCACATTTCAACAAATAAAGGCGTGTCTCAAATAGAGGCCTGGTCTGGTTGCCAAGTGGTTCATTTTTATAGGAATTCTTGGTTGTATAAAATCAGTTGTTGGCTACCCACTTGAGCTAATGTTAGTTAGCTGCTTCGATTACGCATACAGATATCATCCTGAGCACCAAAGACGACCATAATTCCTTATACCAGCATGGTAAACAAGAGAGACCAAATAAGGTGGTGTCTTGATTTTCCTGGTATATTATTCATATTTCTTTAGTTTCCAATGAGTGTTTTTTATAAAAATCAATCCAAGAGAATATTGTTTGAACAGGATTAAGTGGTGTTGTGTCGGTATGCCGGGTGCCTTAACCCTTGGGTGCCGTGTAATGATTGTCAGTAATTATCTCTCGCTGATGCACTGTCTGTCGGAGTTAGATCAAATGAATGAATTATAGTTAATATGTTATTTGAAGCCTAATTTTTATACAAGTAATATTCATACTGGATTATATAAACAGTTTGATTGCATTTCCTGATCTTTGCTGAGCAACAGTTTTGTACGACAGAAATTAAAGGCCTGTCCCAAATATAGGCCTGTCGAGTTCAGTGATTTAAGCAAATAATAGCCCAGGCTGTTAATTGAAGTTTTTCGCTGTCTTTAGTCTGACATTGCGTCAACTGTAACTGATTTATGTGGTGGAGGGGATTCGATTTTCCCAAACCAATCATTAGAGACCAACATATACGCCTGAATCCAATGCCAATTTAAGCTGACAGTGATGCCTAGCTGTGCCAACATATTGATTTTGCCAGGGTCTCAAGCGACGAATGGAACGAAGTAAACATAAACCACAATGTCAGGTGATGTTGAGAAGACAGTGATTTAGAGTAGCCTTGATAGCAGCATTTATCTTAGTGGTCACCATTGTTGTTATTACTCCTCACTGGTTACAGCACATCACTTGACAACAGTTTAGCAACAGTGTTAGTCCTGCCCGTTGCGCTGATTTCTTAATCGAGTGCCCCTGCAACGCTCATTGGATACAAAAGTCTGAACGATGTTGCCAACTTGGCAACTTTATCTCCCCTCTAAGCAACTTTTTAAACCCTCTAAGCGACACTAAAAGAATTAAGACTAACGACAAATTTAGCAACATATTCAGGCTATCAGGAAAAAAAAGAGAAATTCATTATATTGTAATTAATTTGCTCAGAGTAATTACAGTCCAGGGCTCTGCCATCATCAGAGTGAGTACATCACTCACACTTTTTCCTCTCTCCCCCCTAAGGTAGGTGTGGGACAGGCGGGAGGAGAGGAGACGGTGTCATCCTGGGAGTTAAGTTGTTGTGAGTTTCTATGGTTACATTGACACTTGCTCTTTGGATTGGTATGAGAATGTGATGCACTTTAATATAAGCATCATAGCTCTCATGACACTCAAATACTCTTTGAGGATTTTTGTGTTAGATCTAATTCAATAAAGTTGTACAGATTCCATTAATGTGCGATGATGCCACTAACATGCAATTTAGCATGTGATGTCATCTTGGTACTTTTAGCAACTTTTGGACTAGTGCTAGCTACTGTCATTGAAAAAGAGTTGGCGACATTGGTTCTGAACCTCATGGCAAACCACTTGCATGTCTGTCAGTAAATCTGAGGCTGCAAGATGCAGATGGTTAGCTTAGCTTAGCATAAAGACGGGGAACACGGAGAAACAGCTAGCCTCTGTTGAAAAGTATAACAGACTGGCCTGACAGCATGTCTAAAGATCACAATTAACATGTTTTCTCTTGTTTGTTTCACCCGTACTAAATCCAAAATGTGACAACACCCTCCTTTCTTTATGCTAAGCTAAGGCTAACGAGCTGCTTCTTGTAGCTGTAATCAACCTATCACTTTAACACTACAGTATTATACAGTATTATTAGTATCATTATTATTATTATTATTACATATGTTATTTGCTTTATGATAGGCCTAAGTGTTAATAGATGTAGAGAAGCCAGTCCACAGTTCAGCTGCAGAAGTATTCCCTTTTTAATAACTTTTACTGCACATATATTGTTTCTTTCCATTTCCCTCACTTAGGCTTTTTATTAAATATTTGTAAACCTCTCCGAGGTAGCCACTGCAGTAGTATTAATAGTTGTTGTTGTGGAGCTGACAACACATCAGTGCCTCACCACACTCTCAGCAAGGGCCCTGTGAGGACCGACTGCGGTTTCAGACAGTCTCACACCTGTAGCGAGCCAAACCCAGGCTAGTTAACTGGACCTGTGAGGATACGATAGTGGGTCTGTGGCTGGGCCAGGGGAGTCCATTAACGGGTGAGATGCTTTTAAATAACAGCCCTAATGGAGGCTTTATCTGTGGGTATCTGTGGCTCACTGCGGCTCTAGGAGCTAGTACACAATCAGAGCTTTACACTATGCAGGCTGTACAGTGCTCGACTATATAAAGCATGGGCTCATTTAAGCTTGGGAAAATTATAACTGTGTCGATGCCCTGAACCTTTAAACACACACCTCGGGTCGTCAGAGACTAAAGACCATATTACATGCTGCATAATTCCCTCATTTTATCCAGTTAAGCCCTAAAGTTATTCCTCAAAGTATTTGTTCTAACAATTTTCCACTGTTTCTTTTGTCTCCAAAACATTCACAGGGTTTAAGATGCCTGAGGTATGTAAGAGTTTCTTTATGCAGGTTTTAGAATTGCAAGCTACGTTATTTTCCTAGTTGACCTCATTCTGTGTTGCTTATACTACAAATCAGTACAAAAGGCTATAGGGGTTTCTTTATGTTGCTTTATGTCACCAGTGGAGGAAGAACTCCTCCACTAAATACTAAGTTTCCTTTGGTGCAACTGTCAATGACTCCTAGACATCTCGTGCAAAATACAAGAACAACAAAATTGTACTGAAGTACAGTAAAAGTTGTAAACAGTTAGTTTCTATGACTGACTGCAACATGACGGTGCAGCGTCAGTGTGTCAGGCTCACTGCAGCAGAGCAACTGTCTGTGATATTGGACAGAAATACTGAAATTTACAATAATATGGAAGTAGATGATGATGAGAATTATATTGTCTGTGCCAAGTGATCAATCAGATCATTTAAAAGCAGACTGAGATCTGAGTACGACAATGCTACCTCAGAGGCTACAGGCAAAGTGGACCACTGTAGGCAAGCAGAGCATACAGCCATGTAATGTAATGACCACCAGACTGTGATCATGACACAATGATTGTGATTTGTGCTGACTAATTACTGTTACAGGAGTAGGAACAGTAGCAGTTGTTTGAAGTGGAATCAGTAGCTTGTGGGTAAGTTTAGATATGGACATAAATATAAAAGAAAATACTGTCAGCTGAGTGTTAAGACACAAATACATTTTTTAAATCCATAAAAGACCTGAAAACAAGTCAAAAGCAAAAATATGTTTTTTTGGGGGGGGTCAACACTAGTATAGTATAGTATAGTATAGTATAGTATAGTGTAGTATAGTATAATATAGTATATTGGTGGTTGTTCCCAAATGGTGGGCCGTTGTCCAAAAGTTTGTCGCAAGTCCATTCTGAATAGACCGTAATTGACTTAAGAACATGTCAAGTTTGTAAAAAACAATCTTTATTTTGAAATCCAGTGACGTTTTAACACAGAGGTTTTATTGTGAGGAGCTGTTTCCTGCTGTAGAGTTAGTGATGTGTTAGTGTTAGTTAGTGTAATGGACAGCTACTTAACAAAGACAGCAAACTGGCTCAACAACATGGTTAAAGCAAGTACGACACTAAATATATTAAACTGTGTGGACCTTGAACTAATAACCAGGGAAAAATCTGGACCCTGTGGCTGGACCAGTTGGGAACCACTGTAGTTTAGTATTGGGTAGCATAGCATAGCATAGCATAGCATAGCATAGCATAGCATAGCATAACATAGCGTAGTGCAGTACAGTGTAGTATAGTATAGCATAGCATAGCATAACATAGCGAGAATATAGTATAGTGTTGGGTAGTGTAGTGCAGCATAGCATAGGATTACAAAGCATAGTATAGCATAGTTTAGTATGGTATTACATAGCATAGCATAGCAGAGTATAGTATAGTATAGTATAGTGCAGTGCAGTGCAGTGCAGTGTAGTATAGTGTAGCATAACATGGCATAGTATAGTATAGTGTAGCATAGCATAGCATAGCATATCATAGTACAGTATAGTATAGTATAGTATAGTATAGTGTTGGGTAGTATTGTGTAGCATAACATGGCATGGCATAGTATAGTATAGCATAGTATAGTATGGTGTAGTGTAGCGTAGCATAGCAAAGCATAGTATAGTATAGTATGGTGTAGTGTAGCGTAACATAGCAAAGCATAGTATAGTATGGTATGGTGTAGTGTAGTGTAGCATAGCATAGCATAGCATAGCAAAGCATAGTATAATACAGTATAGTATAGTGTTGTGTACTATAGTGTAGCATAGCACAGCATAGTATAGTATACAATAGTATAGTATAGCATAGCGTAGCGTAGCATAGCATAGTATTACAATAGTATAGTATAGCATAGCGTAGCGTAGCATAGCATAGTATAGTATAGTATAGTATAGTATTATATAGCATAGCATAGCATAGCATAGCATAGTATAGTACAGTATAGTATAGTATAGTATAGTAGTATAGTATAGTATAGTATAGTATAGTATAGTATAATATAATATAATATAGTATATCAGTGGTTGTTCCCAACTGGTGGGCTGTTATCCAAAAGTGTGTCGCAAGTCCATTCTGAATAGACCGTAATTGACTTAAGAACATGTCAAGTTTGTAAAAAACAATCTTTTAGTTTTAACACAGAGGTTTTATTGTGAGGAGCTGTTTCTTGCTGTAGAGTTAGTGATGTGTTAGTGTTAGTTAGTGTAATGGACAGCTACTTAACAAAGACAGCAAACTGGCTCAACAACATGGTTAAAGCAAGTACGACACTAAATATATTAAACTGTGCGGACCTTGAACTAATAACCAGGGAAAAATCTGGACGCCGTGGCTGGACCAGTTGGGAACCACTGTAGTTTAGTATTGGGTAGCATAGCATAGCATAGCATAGCATAGCGTAGTGCAGTACAGTGTAGTATAGTGTAGCATAGCATAGCATAGCATAGCATAACATAGCGAGAATATAGTATGGTAAAGTACAATATAGTATAGTGTTGGGTAGTGTAGTGCAGCATAGCATAGGATTACAAAGCATAGTATAGCATAGTTTAGTATGGTATTACATAGCATAGCATAGCATAGCAGAGTATAGTATAGTATAGTATAGTATAGTATAGTGCAGTGCAGTGCAGTGCAGTCTAGCATAGTGTAGCATAGCATAGTATAGTACAGTTAACTATAGTGTTGGGTAGTATAGTGTAGCATAGCATAGCATAGCATAGCATATCATAGTACAGTACAGAATAGTATAGTATAGTATAGTATAGTATAGTGTTGGGTAGTATTGTGTAGCATAACATGGCATGGCATAGTATAGTATAGCATAGTATAGTATGGTGTAGCGTAGCGTAGCATAGCAAAGCATAGTATAGTATGGTATGGTGTAGTGTAGCGTAGCATAGCATAGCATAGCAAAGCATAGTATAATACAGTATAGTATAGTGTTGTGTAGTATAGTGTAGCATAGCACATCATAGTATAGTATACAATAGTATAGTATAGTATAGTATAGCATAGCATAGCATAGCATAGCATAGTATAGTATAGTAGTATAGTATAGTATAGTATAGTATAGCATAGCGTAGCATAGCATAGCATAGCATAGTATAGTATAGTATAATATAATATAATATAGTATATCAGTGGTTGTTCCCAACTGGTGGGCTGTTATCCAAAAGTGTGTCGCAAGTCCATTCTGAATAGATCGTAATTGACTTAAGAACATGTCAAGTTTGTAAAAAACAATCTTTTAGTTTTAACACAGAGGTTTTATTGTGAGGAGCTGTTTCTACTTAACAAAGACAGCAAACTGGCTCAACAACATGGTTAAAGCAAGTATGACACTAAATATATTAAACTGTGTGGACCTTGAACTAATAACCAGGGAAAAATCTGGACGCCGTGGCTGGACCAGTTGGGAACCACTGTAGTTTAGTATTGGGTAGCATAGCATAGCGTAGTGCAGTACAGTATAGTACAGCATAGTATAGTAAAATATAGTATAGTATAGCATAACATAGCATAGCATAGCCTAGCATAGCGAGAATATAGTATAATAAAGTACAATATAGTATAGTGTTCGGTAGTGTAGTGCAGCATAGCATAGGATTCCAAAGCATAGTATAGCATAGTTTAGTCAAGGCTATTCAAGAGAAGGCTGAGACACGGGGTCAAACATGGGGGGATTGCACATGTGCAGTGTAACTTGAGCTGCGATGCTGGAGGGGGACAACAGGGGCGCTGGATAAAAAGCGCAGGATCCGCTCAGGCGATCAAGGAGTGCGCTTGGTGCGGTCTGCTTGGACTTTTGGACGGCGGCTGCCTGAAGTTGTCGAAATTGCATCTCTGTCATTCTCACCCACAACGCAGGCCACCAGTGACAGTCCAGTAATAAGCTGTGAAAATGATATGCATGCACATCCCCTTTATTCCGCGGTCTCACGCCATCTACTGAGCCTTTGAGGAAGTGCAGACCAGATTTTACTGTGCATGTGCAATCCCCCCATGTTTGACCCCGTGTCTCAGCCTTCTCTTGAATAGCCTTGAGTTTAGTATGGCATAGCATAGCATAGCATAGCATAGCAGAATAAAGAATAGTATAGTATAGTATAGTGCAGTGCAGTGCAGTGCAGTGCAGTGCAGCGTAGCGTAGCATAGCATGGCATAGCATAGTACAGTAAACTATAGTGTTGGGTAGTATAGTGTAGCATAACATGGCATAGTATAGTATAGTGTAGCGTAGTGTAGCATAGCATAGCATATCATATCATAGTACAGTATAGTATAGTATAGTGTTGGGTAGTATTGTGTAGCATAGTATAGTATAGCATAGTATAGTATGGTGTAGTGTAGCGTAGCATAGCATAATATAGCATAGTATAGTATAGTATAGTATAGTATAGTATAGCAAAGGATAACATTTCTTTTTGTCATTCCTAAACGAATGCACACAATAAAGAAGAAATAACAACAAGGCATTGAAGCTTAAGCTTATTATGCCTACCAAAACAGTACCAAAATCCCCAAACATTTCATTTTTATTAAACATACTTCATACATCACTATCATATTTGTTTACCACCTAATTTTTAAACTTTTTGTTTGTCCTCACCCTTGTTTTTTTCAACACACCTATTCGCATAGCTTCATACTGGCTCTTCTGAAAAGATTCCAAGCAATAATATTTCAATTCAAAGTTGAATCTGTGCTACATAAATATCTATAAAGCATCTTGTAATGTTTGGAAAAACACCTGTGCATTTAAGGGTAAATCCAGTCAACGTGAACACACCCTGCTGTTGTACTCCTCAAACAAAAGCTCACATTTTTACCTGCTCAGCTGATGCTCTTATCCGGGGCAACTTTCAAGGACAGCGCAGCAGGAATTGAACCTCCCTTCTGCTTATGTGTTTGTCTCTCTGACCCGTTTCCATTAGACCATCATGACAAGAAGCTCTCAACACTTTCGTGCCTCGACTTCAAATGCGGTGCTATACATTTTCTGTCCTATTTCTCCAGGTGTCTCCGGTCTGCCTGTCTCCACCAGCTCAACATATGGGGTTTCATCAACTAAGTGAATCCAATAATAGGAAGAGACAGACTGGGGGGACAGAGAGGGGGATAATCAACCCTCTGGATGTGCCATTTCTTTTCGCTCGAGACCAGAGGAGAAATCCTGCACTTAATTGTTGAGGGGACCTGAAGTTCCAGAGCGCCTGCATTAAAAAGCAGCTTTAATTAGACATGGTTTGAGGCCAGTATCTCAGTGGGGGTCAGATCTACTGCCACAGGAGGCATACGCCCACACGCGCACACACACACACATACACACAATAATGTACAGTCCCTTTTTTTTTTTTTTAAATGTGCAGAGCCAGCTCAGGGATTCAACCAAGAAAATTTCTGATGTATGCTTGCAATCTCTTGAGTAATTTTTATTGATTTGTAAGGAGGAAGTGCCTCTAACAAGCTTCTTCTATGTGATAATCTCCTTTTAGCGACGAAAGCAGTGATTAGGAGGAGGGGCCCTGCTGCTTTCAGCAGTAATTGTGTAGTAATCAATCATCAATCTCCAGGAGCTGTTCCACAAAACACTCCTGTTCAGATGCTATTTTTGACCACAGCGACAACTAATAAGGTCTTTGCTTCAGCTGTGGAAAGAAAGAAACACAGCCGTCTGAGCCAGAACAATACATTCACTTTAAAGTGCACCTATTAAGGATTGTGTCTATAATAATTCCTCATCTGACACGACTGTGTGTGGCTGTATCATTATCAGCTGCTATTTTGCCTCCAGTGAGGGTTCAGTTTGTGGTTAATGCTTCTTCCACAGTCGCTCATGAACAGCTGTAATGTGCTTTGATTACCACAAGATGCTGACAATCTCATGTGTCCCTCAGAGGCACCATATTTTGACCCAATTGCCGTACCCCCATGGAATCAGAGATGGTGTAGAGATGCTGCTCTGCTCATCCACCACATGGTTTCACATTACATGCCAAGCGTAGAGAGCCTGTTAGTGCTTCGGCATCCAGTAAGCATCATGTTAAGACCTTATCTTTACAGGGGGGAAATCATAGAGCATGTCTGTCATGAGAAGAACATTGTTTGTTTAAAATTAAAAAATCAATATTGCTGCGGAAAAACATGATTACGGAGGGAAATTTAGTGTGGAAGTCATGAATTTGTGTGTGTGTGTGTGTGTGTGTGTGTGTGTGGAGGGGGGGAGATGGAAGGACAAATCCATCAAAGCCAACATCAAAGCTGAGGCGGTTGTCCCTGCTCTGTCTCTGATTGTAGAGATTATAAAGGAAGATGGAAAATTACAGAAGATTGCCTGAAGTGATTGGCTGATCTTCTCTGAGGATGACCTCAAGTGCTATCTGAGCTGATTCCGAGAGGAGGACAAATGCATCTCGTGTCCTACATTGGTCTGATTAGATTAATAAATCAATCCTATTTCCACCCGCCCATCAGGTTTTGCCGGGGCTATTTTTATGAAATGGGTTACGGAAGATCATCAAAGCATTTCTGATCATTGACTAACGGAAGTCTGAGATGCGCTGGTGCAATAAGTGCCAACCTCTCACACTGCACTGGTAAATGTGGTGATGGAAGATTGTTTAAAAAAAAAAAAAAATCAGTGGTTTTTCTGGGGATGATGTAAAAAAAAAAACTTTTTGTAGAGGCAAAATGTGCAGCTCTTCCAAATCCAGCAGCTATTAGATATGAACTAATCTGCATATATTCCAATTTAGTGCACAGTGTTACACATCAGCTGCCTCCTGGTGTGTGACAAGAACAAGCCGGGACCTTAACCTCTTTCTTGTATTTAGCTGTCAGTGACAAAGCCTGTGTGTTGAGCTGAATTAGAATAGTGTTTCTGCAGGGTCAGGAGTGTTTGAATAATTGTTCATATAAGGGTTTCTATAGACTCCGTTATGGCTGATGATTCTGGGGACATATGCTATATTAATGGTCCCTATGACTACTCCTGATCCTCAACTGAATCCACATGGAAATGTGATCTTTGTGGCACACGACAATTCCTTTACTCTTTTTCATATGCATCTCCTTTTGCCCCATATTATAGAACTTAAAAAAAAAATTCTCATTATTTTTAATGCAGTGGTGGAGTGTTTAGCACTGATGCCTGACAGCAAAAGGGTTCGTGGTTCTGACCCAGGGTGGAGGAACCCCTCTGTGCGGAGCCTGCATGCTCTCCCCATGTCAGCGTGGGCTTTCCCCAGGTATTCCGGCCTCCTCACACAATCCAAAGACATGCAGGTTAATTGGTGACTCTAAATTGTGAATGTGAGCGTGAATGGTTGTCTGTCTCTATATGCGATAGTCTGGCAACCTGTCCAGGGTGTACCCCACCTCTCGCCCAATGTCAGCTGGGATAGCTGACAGCAAAATGCACTTGAAGGATATATCCAGGATGTCAAACTGACTCAGCAGCAAAAACAATTATAGGCTACAGATCACAGTGTAAAAGTGAACCACCATATCACTGCTGATCATCACAGAAGACAATGAATATAAAGGGAGACTTTGCTGATATTGAACCAGCTGTGTGGCCTCACAGTGTGTGCAGATGAACACTGTTTGGCTTTGCCCCCGTGCCACTGCCAGCACCCGGACCTCTGCCACCAGACGGACAGGAATCTCTGGGGAAGTCAAACAGCGTTCACCTGCACACACTGTGATGACACACAGCTGATTGAATATCAGCAAAGTTTCCCTGCTTCCCTTCACTGGTTCCTGTACAGCAGGGTCGGTCTTTGTTTCACTGTTATAATCATTAAAAAGCAAAAGTCTATATCTTCAGTAGCTAGCTAGCTAACCCTACACTTTTCAGGGTTTGATTTTGGTTTTGGAACAGGGAAGAAACATACATCTTTTTCCAACCTCTCCAGGTAATGAGTATCATTAATAAACGACGTGCCCCAGTTTGTGGACTCCCGTTTTGAGGCCACAAGCTTGGCATTTTGATCGTCACCATCTTGGATTTTGGAGCCAGAAGTGTTTGCTCCACCCTAACACTAGCTGATAGCTTGGTAAGCACGGTGCATAAACAGTCTATGGTTAACTGTAATAATGCTAAAGCTAATTTTTGCTAACAAAAACAGTCCTAAAACCATTAAAACAAGATGTGCCTGTAGTGGATAAACTGAACATCTTACTCTTCAGAGGGTCTTTCAGTACACCCAAATGCTAAACAAGATTTTTTTTTAAGGCGACCAAATTGTTACGGTTAACTTTTATGGACTGAAAAGTTATCGCAATGGTAACGACTTGTCAACAGATGGCACCTACCTGTCAGTCTAAGCTGCTGCACCCTTAATTGTACATAACTAAGCCTTTATAAATTTCAGGTCAGTTATGTAAAAATTCAACCCCCTACAGTTGTTGAGAATGATAAAATTAGCTAAAGAGACTGAAATCGTTTCTTGTATCAGGCTGTAAACATGTTTATTTCTGCTGTAAATTTGGACAATTTAACCTGGGTGGGGTTGACTGGCTTCTGGAGCCAGCCTTAAGTGGCCATTCAAAGAATTGGCTTCATTTTTCCACCCAGCCCTTGTCTTAATTTACATTATGTAATTTCTGCTGCTGGAAGTCTCCATCAAAATAATGACAAGAGAAGGACTTTGATGACATTATGATGTAGCATGACAGGAGTTGTCTTCATTTTTAAACAACCACCATCATGAAAATCCAACTGCTCTGACACAGGCAAGAAACATTTTCTCAGACGAGGAAACAGTTTAAAGTTTTATTCACGTTACATTTATTCATATTATGTTATTTCATTGTAATGAACTAATCACAAGTAGCGTTGGATAACATAATGTTAATTCGAATTAAGTCGATCAGACCTACCCGTACAGCTACTGTAGCTAACGTTATGTGGTGAATTGAAATGTGGTAGCCCAGCCAACACATTCTCACTCCAACCTCGTCACATATCGATGTTTGGTCATGGACTTTCCACATCTAGATACGCCATGAAAGGTACCCTGGGTGCGTTGGTTGTTGACGTTCTGGGACGTACGTCAAGTTCTGCCTGTTACATGCGTTGTCTTCTTTCAAAATACACTTGTGTTTTCACAGGAAATTTACCGTTTACATACCGTCTCTTTCAAAATAAACGTACGTCAGTACAACAGCACAAATTGGTGATTTTTTTCCTTCAACAACTTATGCATGTGGTTAGGTTTAGGCGACAAAAACACATGGTTAGGTTTACCATAAAAGAACAGGGTTTGGCTTGAGAATCTTATGGGATGCGAACACTGCTCTCCTAGGTGAAAGTCGGTGTTTGTTGAAACTTTAATGACGACTGGCTGCGTAAAATGCTGACGTCCTTTTGTCAGTGTCTGACGCCGCAAGTCACTGCTCAAGTGCTAGATTTTGACAACAATGGAGTGAATCTGGGTCGGCCCAGCAGGATTTCGTTGGTTTCCCCCAACGTTAGGGCAACTAGAGAGGGTGAAGGTTATATTATGCCACTGACAGGCGACCAAATAAAATGCACCATTACCTCAAATAAAGTTACAGATTTCCCTGGGTTTAAAAAAAAACAGTTGGAAACATATGTACACAGGTACACAAAATATACAGGTCTTGTTGTTTTTTAAACACTGTAATGGAGGAATGTTACATATCTTGTCTGTTATATTATAGAGGAATATTCTGATGTGAAGTTTTCAGGGTCTGTAAAACTCAGGAATAGTAACGCAGACAGATTGTGTCATCAAACAACCCACTGTATCCTGAAGTTAATTGCTTTTTCTTAAAGTGTATGCAGAACAGACATTTTGACAAGAGTTGTAGGGAGAAAAAAAACATTTGTCTCAATGAGTATATCTTTGAAATACAGCAATTAAAAATGTCTGGCTCATGGTGCTGCCTGGCTGGCTGGCTGTTGGCCAGTCCAAGCTAATAGCCTTATTTTTGCTCTGCAAATATGTGAATAGCCTTCTCCTCCTAATGAGGGCCAGAATGCATGGTGGATGACCTGTGTCCCCTCGCACTCATTATAAAAGCACAGAGTCCTGCAGAAGCTGTAGCTAATGTTCACCTGGCAATTATGACGGGCCTGGTGACTGATGGAGAAATCTTTTCCTGTCTGTCCCCCTCAAGAGGACTGAACTACAGAGCCTCGCAGACAACACTTGGAGACACATCAGCGTAGCACCCGCACTGCCATGCAATCGGTCATTTGGAAGTGGTTATGTCAGGCCTTGGTGCTGCTTTTAGAAGCTACCATTTGTACAGTAGGACACGCTGGGCTCAGACTGGACATGGAATATCATGGGGTAAACCACAGGGAGCTGCAGGATAATAGGAGAAGTAGATTGCGCCTGGAACCAGACTGACTCGACAGCATATTGATTCCTGTGAGCTCAGACAATGGATCCAAAAATGGTTTAAAAAATGAAATTAACAAGCTGCTGCAGACCTTTTACAGTTTATTTTGGCATATAAAAGATCAACAGATGCCGCATGAGATGGCAGCAGAGTGTAGAAAAGATTATGTTTCATATTCACATGAGATTGTGTGTGATGTTATACAGTAGTGGGTGACTAATGAGCTTCATTCAGAGGGAGATTTAATTTGAGGGCTTATTCGTTTATTTAGCTTCTGATATTTACTCTTTCTGAGGTGATTTGATCAAAATTGATCCCCAAACTGCTTTGTGGCTGATACACCTTGTCTCCACCTGAAACTGACTGCCATGTGAATGTCAAAGCTGCAGTCATTAGTGATTTCTTGATTAAGTAATAATTATGATTTTAACAGGGGGAAATACTGCCCAAGCATTCTGATTTAGTACAGCATCACAATGTGGAGTGGAGGAAAGGTAAAAGGGTGGAGAAGCTGTGTGTGAGTAGAGGTGGTGGTATGTTCACACTGCCTCATGTGTCTTTGAGAGACACGGTGTGAGCCTGGGTAACTATGGTGTGGGTGTATTCCTCTGTGGCCATGATCTCGGTAATACGATGAGTGAATTCTGAGCAGTGCATCCTGGTTGCAGCTCCCTTCTTTCCCCCTGAGATCTAATACAGTTTGCTGTGAGTGTCAGCAGCTTTCCTGCAGAACTTGTTACTCTGTTAAGATCTCCTGTGTGTGTGGCATTCACAGGAATAAAGTGGGTGCAGTCACCCATGGGATGGAAGCGGGGTCATCAGTGGCTGTTAACACAGGTGACCCAGAAAACAAGCGGTAAACAAGGTGCATTTGTAAATGTCCACTGCAGAGGGGAAGACTTTTCCTCGGGCTACAGATACACTGGAGAGAAAATTAGGGTGAATAATGGATAATAATAACGTTCAGCATTATGAAACCAGGAAGCTTTGTAGTGCCTCTGCAACACAGCCATGAAGGTGTAAAAAATGTTATTTTTATTATTTCCATTTTATAATCATATCAACCAATTTAGTGATGCTGCAAAGAGCTGGAGGCCTCTTTATTCCCTTGTTAAAGGCTAAATGTGGCTTTAAATGTGATTATTTGAAAGTCATCATGACATCTTGGCTGCAGTTTCACATATTTGATCACTTGAGAAGAAGAGAAAAAAACTGTCAAATCAGGCGAACCCTCTTCCCTCCTCCTCCTCTCCTCCTCCTCATCCTCCTCCTCCAAATTGTCTGTCTTTGTAGTACCACTAGGCAACAGTGAGTGCATCACTGGAAACGTGGAAGTGCGCAGGAGCCGCGCAGAGAAATCGACGGGAAAGAAGGATCTAAGCAGCCAAAAGAGCATCTGGTGGATCTCTACCGCTGAACCATGAGAATCCTGTCGACATTTCTCTGAGAGAGGGGAAAAGGTGCCCGAAGAAAGAGCCTGGCAATCAGCGTCGATGCGCGCAGCCAAAAATGACGACAGTGGGACAGTGATTTTCTTCCACCATCTCGTCATTTTTTACAGTCATATGCTTGGATGCAATTCATCTCCTATGTCTACAGATCACAAAGGAAGGACTGGAAACCGAATAATCCCAGACGCAAGTGCGCACAGAGACGTTTCATCCTGGAAACCGTTTCCAGCGACTAATTACGCAGAGATATTGGTGTTTTATGGGCCGTTAAAGGATTTTGAACTTTCGCATGAGAACTTACTCTGTGAGTACAGTTTTGAACAGGTCGATATAGCCCCAACCTTCACGGGCGATGAGTAATCCACGACGCAGCAACTGATAAACCTGTAAAACCTGGACTGCGACTGGCGCGTTTGGATACCTTATCCTGTGCGTCGCTTATTATTATCATTTTTTCATATGGCTTCTATCTTCGGGGTTTGTAAACTACTCTTACATTATTGATATTTCATGGCTGTAGAGTGTAGCAACAGTAGTGTGTGGCGAAAGAGGATGGTGCAAGACTAACTGGGGCGAAGACAGCGCACTTTTATCGCCTTATTTCCAAAGAGGAGACATTGCGCACGGGCATTAACGACTGCAGCAACTACAACCCAGACTTTTTTTTATACCATTGAATCCTTTGTTATTTCTTTCGCTGCTGTCATCGTAGTATGTCTGCACTTCGAAAGAAATTTGGGGACGATTATCAGGTAGTGACCACCTCATCTAGCGGGTCTGGATTCAATCAGCCTCCCCCAGAGAAAAAGAGGAAGAGGCAGCGGTTCGTGGACAAGAACGGGCGATGTAACGTCCAGCATGGGAACCTGGGTGGTGAAACCAGCAGATACCTCTCAGACTTATTCACAACACTAGTAGATTTGAAATGGCGCTGGAATCTATTTATTTTCATCCTCACCTACACGGTCGCTTGGCTCTTCATGGCCTCTATGTGGTGGTTCATCGCATACATCCGAGGAGACCTCAACAAAGCCCACAATGACAAGTACACTCCATGTGTGGCCAATGTCTATAACTTTCCCTCAGCCTTTCTCTTCTTCATAGAGACCGAGGCCACTATAGGATATGGTTACAGATACATCACAGACAAATGCCCCGAGGGGATCATTCTCTTTCTTTTCCAGTCGATCCTCGGATCGATCGTCGATGCCTTTTTGATCGGCTGCATGTTCATCAAGATGTCTCAGCCCAAAAAGAGGGCCGAGACTTTGATGTTCAGTGAACATGCGGCGATTTCTATGCGAGATGGGAAACTAACTCTCATGTTCAGGGTCGGCAACCTGCGTAACAGCCATATGGTCTCTGCACAGATCCGCTGCAAATTACTGAAAGTAAGTGGTGCTACTTTTAGTCGGGAGGCAAGCAGTATTTCAGTTTTATTGCCATTAATATCATGGCTCAGTCCAGGTTTTTTTTTTTTTAGGAAACTGATGCTGAAAGGCCTACACACTGACATTTAAGCCTACTCCTCACATGAAGCCATGGTAGACAAAGCTTCAGAGACTACAGTGATGCAAACAGACACAAATAGACCTTAGCAAGTCAACAAGACCAGGAGCAAGACATAGCACAGAAGGACATTTACGTATTTCACAAATTACATATTTTGCACAACTGATAGGGGGACATTTATCCCTCAAGTTTGCCAAGAGGCCTTCGTGTCCCTTTATCAAACATGCTGTCCATTGGAGCTGCAGCAATTATCAATTAGTCGTCAACTATTAAATTAATCGGCAACTAAGCTGATAGTCAATTAATCAGTTTGAGTAATTTTTGAAGGGAAAAAAGGTCAGCCTTCTCTAATTCCAGCTTCTTAAATGTCAATATATATTCTGGTTTCTTTACTCCACTGTACAGTAAGTTGTGGACAGAACAAGACATGTGAGGGCCATTTCTTGAGTCACCATTTCTTGACATTTAATAGACCAAACAACTAACTGATTAATCGAGAAAATAATTGTCCATTGTAGCCCTGTTGTTCATGTGCTAACCTTTAAACTGTTTTAAAGTGGTAGTGGGTTACAACCTGCTGTCCTTTAACAGGAGAGCATCATGTATGGATGTCCCTGCTGTCCACCTCCTGGCTTCACTAAAGTCTTTAGCAAACTTGTACAAACTTTTTAAAGCTCTACAGTGCACGTTCCCACTAATTATCATATCATATGTAGTGATAATAAAGGAGATTAAGTGTAACTGTCATAAAGTTTAAGGTAAGTATTAACTTAGTAAGTTTTACCACAGACACACTGCAGCCACATCCATCTTAGCAGGTTATTAAAACCGTTATTCATAAAGAGAATTAAGGATTTTTTCTAGTTTCCGTGTGCTGTCACAGCAGGTGAGTATCAGGCAGATGAATCCAACAATATGTAGTAAATTAAAACCAGCCTGATTCATTTGTTTTAAGTCTCAGCGGTATATTAAATCACATGCTGAGATGCATATTCCTGCAGTATAGATGCCTCTTTAGGTGCCATTTAAGGAAATTATAGCAATTTCTCCTGATAGACTGATGACTGGTTGCTCTGATTGCGAATAAAACCCCGAGCAGCTCCCACAAAGGCTCTTGATGTGCTGTAGATAAGTCTGTCTTACCCCTTCCTTCCCCCACCAAACATCTCTGTCTCTGTCTCTTCTTGTACGCTTCCTTAGTCTCGCCAGACGCCCGAGGGCGAGTTTCTTCCGCTGGATCAGTTGGAGCTGGACGTGGGTTTCAGTACCGGGGCAGACCAGCTCTTTCTCGTCTCACCACTCACGATCTGCCATGTGATTGACACCAAAAGCCCCTTCTACGACCTCTCCCAGAGGTCCATGCAAACAGAGCAGTTTGAAATTGTGGTGATACTAGAAGGGATAGTAGAGACGACAGGTGAGTAACTGCAAACACGCATTTTTGTAGGCCTGCTGTTGTTGTGCTGCATGTTGTGGCTGCAGGCTAAGTGGCTGGAGATGTTCTTACAATGGGTTTTAAGTGCAGCAACATCTATTTCTGGAATCTTATAAATTACAGTGAGCTCTAACATAGGTGATAATAGCTGGCATCCAAATAGACTCACTATTGACCCCTTTATTGCATTGTATTGATTTTTGTTCTGTGGCAAACATAGAGAAGCTACGAATAGCAGTGGTTAGCTTTCCACATCATAGGTGATTAATTTTGTGTTGCAGGCATTAAGTTAACCAGTTTTTAATCTGTGCATTAAAACACCTTCTGGGTTTTGGAGGAGTAGAGCCAAGTTTTAAGCTACAGTAAAAGCCGCTGAACACTTTCAAACTCCAGCAGGGTCACTGTCAGGCTACATACATTTTCTTTTTCTCATCTGAAACAAATTCCATCCCTCCGCCTTTGTGCCCGTGCAGCACTTACCTCATGGCTGCTATTCTCAGAGGGGATAATAATTTGCTTTCTAAGGTCCCTTTGGAATTAGGGAATTCCATTTCCACGAGATGAGTAATGCCCCGAGTAAAATTCTCCACTGTGGTCATTTTGAATTCAACCGTTTATTTGACACAGCTGATATAGTGTGGGGAGAGCTCCTTGGGTGTTGTAGAGCGAACAGAGGAGCGGTTGTAATGGGAGAGTTCGGAGAAAACAGCATATGGAGATGTGACAGGGAGGCTGACACTGCAGGCAGCAATTAGCAAAGATATTCAGGTGCTATTGATCGTTAAGTGCAGTTTTATTAAAGTGTGTTTGCGGCCGAGATGCAGATTCCTCAGTTTATGACATGCAGCATTATGTCATGCTGATGAGAATTGACATATTCTCAAGCATGGTGTGCATAGATGTTAATGTATTACAGTATGGAGTGTCAGTGCAGTCTGGGTACAGTGTTAGATGTGACCCACAAAATCTGGTTGGGACACCTGATTCTGTTTCTTCTTATGTGTTCAGTTAATAACCAGTGAACATGCAGCGTCAAAATTATGTTTTTCATGGGAATGATTGTGATACTGCTGCTTTGCACAGGTTGGTTTTAAGGTATGAGAATATTCAGTGCGGCGATGCGACTGAGTTATCATTGATATATTAGCATTTATTAATAGTATTACAGTGGCTGTCACAGGAGCATGTGTCACTGTATCATTTATAATAGTCACAGTCTCAGTTTGAATTCACGTTTTGCGATTGTTGTGCTCACATTTTTCACGTCACAGACACTCCTGCACCGACGAGCAGATGTGGTCATGTGAAGTCGGTCGAGAAGGCTGATGTAGAAACAATCTATGGTTAAAAATTTATGTACAGTGAAAGTCTAAATCCTCAGACGCTTTCATTTCTGGCCAATGTAACTCTGTTTCCATGGCAACCTCTCCTTGAGTATTCAGGATTGCAGCACTGCACCTAAACTTAGGTTTTTTATTCCTATGGTATAGGAATCATAACACAATTTCAGCAATAAAACAGGCAAACATGCGGTGCTGAACATTAGATGAAATTGCTTTTGTTGACAACGTCGCCTGCTATTCAGGAGGATCTCTTCTGAAATGTGAAAAGCACACGGAGGCGTTACTGTACCATGAAGTGCTTGCCAGAACAGGTGTTACAGCAGGGAAAGAATAAGATGAAATATTTATGAGGCTTGGTGTTTACTAGTGAAGAAGCTGCCCAACTCCCCAAGATCTATGTTGTTGTTTTTTTTGAGGTTATGTGTGAAAAAAAAAAAAGCGCTGTCTGGAACACAACTTAAAATACTCTCCACTGCAGATTAAAGCTACACAATCACTGACTCTTTGTCCTTCTTACTAGATGATAACAGACACAACTGTGTACCCTTTTTGACACAGTAACCTTTTGTTCCCAGAGATCACGCCAAATATTTTGGACTGACTGAAGTTCTCTTTTATGCTCAAGAAAAGAAAAATATCTTAGCACGTAGGAGCTAAGAATTGTTACATTCTGCTGTAACCTCTGACAACCTCTACATTGTATAAAAAGGCAGGAGCTATTCTTTATTCCTTTTGAATAGGAGCCCAAGGGGTTTTTGATCACCACCTCAGTATGATGCACCTTCCAAATGAGACATGTAGGATGTCTGGTAGCAGCAGATTTTCTTCTGGACTCGTGCCAGTTGTGTCTTTGTGGTATTGAGTTTGGTTTTCTAACGCAGCTGGGGAAGATGCTGCTGAGGTTGAATTGGCTTTACATCACGTTGCAATTAATGTACTGTACATGCTGTCTGACTGCTTGCCCTGCAAAACAGGATAGCTGCAGGGAGGGGGGGAGAAGCACAAACAAGACGCCTGTACTAACACGTTTTGGTTGAGTTAACAGCACTAACAGGGATAATGTCTGACACAATAACAATCAATACGAGCAACAAAAACCGCATCACTCAACAACGAGTATCTTTATAGAGTGTTACAGTGTCATTGGCTACAGAGCAAATATGCATGTCAGGCTCTGTGTGTGAGCGCATCATCCCCCTGCCACTTTGTTGATGTGAATCTCGGCACAATAACACCAAGCTGAGTTACTCCTGCATTATTTGTGCATTGCAGGAACGACAGGTGTTTGGATATAAAAAGATGAGTTTAACACTGCAAGAGTGAATAACAAGTAATGACTGCAGCTCAGCTCATATCAGATGTCTGTGTGTAGTGATAATACCAATTAATAATAATACAATACATGAATTCAAGTTTTAAATTTAAAAATAAAAATAGATTTTGCAGTTGAACAATGAGCGTATTAATTCTCTCAGAGTCCGCAGTGCAGTAACATCTGCTCAGTTGTGATATGGTGGATTCAGCTGGACAAACGGATCACAGTTTCTCTTCTGTCATCAAAATATTGTTTCCTTTAATTATTACATGATCAGCTAATATCTGTGCACAATATAGATTAATTATTTGCAACAGCAACTTATTGAAAGAAGTGTAATGCTGGCCAAACTATGCTTTTTGTTAACTGACACTGTATTTCATTTGTTTACTCCACAGTATCCCCTCCTGCTTTACAATATCTATTTCTAGCAACTAAAGCATCATTTAACAGTTTAATAGTTATGTTTAAGGACTTGATCATGGTTTAATACTTAAAAGTCAAAAGTGATTTGACATACGAGACACAACATATTCACTTCAATAACGGGACTGAAAAACAATGTCTTCCTAACATTAACCACAGTACTTTCGAGGAAGTAAACATGAACACGTGTGGGACTAAAAGCTCACTGATGCTCCCTTTACATACAAAAATAGATACTTTGATTTCAAACGCTGTAACCCCCACTACCCACATACTTCCATGTGTCCTTCATATCCTTCACATTCTCTAGATCACTGGTTCCCAACCTGGGCTTTGGGGATTTTTAGGGCTTTAAGCTTATTTTTAGGTTATTTTTAGTAAGTCTTGTACTTATCATACTCCTGTTATTACTCTATTAGGCACTGGTTTTGCTTTTGCTCCTTGAGAACACTTGTATCTTGTATATTTGTATATTTTTGCCAGATATTTAGTACTCTATAGTTCTAAAACTGGGCCCAGTGAGTGACCCTGACCCGGGGAACCCACTGGTTGTTAATATGTGGTTACTGTGTTACTAGAATTTGAAGAATTCTCTGGCACAAGAATTTGCTTCGGGATAAATAAAGTTATATTTGATTGAACTAAATTAACAATGTCAATGTCAATCATTTTTGCGCAGAAAACTAAATTAATTTCAAGTATAACAATCTTTAAAAATCTTGTGGGACAGGGGCACAGTGAAGACCTGAGCAAAAGCTTTATTCACAGGGCCTTCCCTCTGTGCAAAACAGCCTCAACTTGCATTAGAAAAGTACCCTGTTAAAATAACCAAAGAGTTAACAGAACAATGGCCAAGCGTCAGGCAGAAGAAAGCATGAACATGTAAGGAAAGAAGCCTGTTGAGAAGCTATGTAGGATTGTTAAAAAACAACAAGCAACGCAGACAGTGAATTGAATAAAAAGTTCCTAACAATATCAGGAACATGTATCGATGAGGGAATACAGTATGTGCAGGAAATAATCTGCCTGGAATTTATCCAAAACTCCTGTTTACACAGACTCTCCTGCGGTTATTGCATTCACGAACTTTGGGTTAATCGTACAGTTTATTAATTGTTCTGTAATGTTATTGTTATGGAATGAATATATTATGGAATACCCATAAAATATGTCACTTAGTCGGGGTTGTTGGTTTACGAAATGACAAAAAGGAGGTCCAATAAGGAAAAAGGTCGGGAACCACTGCACTAGATGGCACCAGAGAGCAGGGTCAAACCTTTCACACAACAACAAACAAGGCGACAGCAGAGGAGGTCGTAATATTGGGTGCGTTCCAAGTCGCATAATTTTTCTTTTTACTTTTCGTAGGTACTGCAGCTACCCTTGAAAAGTATGTGCTGATGCATGTTGTATGAGCACAATCGAGACATACTACTGTCTCATAACATTACGCCCTGAACTTTGACCCTCTTGCTTTTATATATGTTACCATGGAGATGAAACAGACAGCACTTGGATGGAGGTCAACCCATAGAGCCCGCTGTTGTTACTTTGTGATGTATATAGTTTGCTATTTTTATGTCATATGTCATTATATTTATGATTATTTTGTTCACTTAAACAATCAATATTGCTATTATTACTGTTCGACTGGTCATCAATCACTTGAATGCACTGTCATCCATAATTGCAACTTTTGACAGCTGTCAATCAGCTGTCATCTGTTTGCGGCTCAGTCAATGTGCTGGCTTGCATACTGCAAAATCAGACCAGATGTAGTAGAACATCCTGGTATTGTTGGGATACTGCATTTGATATACTATGTATTAGAACACACTAAATATTTTTCCTGCATACTATATGGTATGGTAGTATGGGTATTGGAATGCACAGAGTACCTTTTAACAGAAGCAGTGCTGTAAACAGCGGTGGTTTGTGAGGCTATAAAATACATCCTAACATGTGAGCAGAGAATTCTCTCCACTAAATTTTAAGTTCATTCTGCTCTGCCATTTTCAATAATGTCTTTGTTGTTTCTTGCTTGAACTACCCTACACTGCCCCCATGATCTCTGGTGGTACTGCTCCGTTTTGTCCATATCCGTAAGCTCTCAAGCAACATGCACAAATATAAACAAAATGAACACAGAGTACTGACAGAAGACTCTCTCTCTATATATATGTATCTAATGTTTAGAATAAATGAGCCATCAGGATGCAGCCTCTAGTGTCAAAGTTAATCTCAGTATTGTATTTCACACACATAAGGCGCTTACTAAACAAGAAAAACATGTTGCAAACTTGAAACATAATTGGCAAAACAAATTAGTAGGCTACACTGTAAATGAAGTTTTCTGCGTTGCTCTGCCATAATTTCAGCTAATAATATCACCATCTGAAAGCTATTACACACTCACACAGGTGTTTTTACTTATACTGCCTAATTAGATCTCTTCTCAGAGCTGTGTGGGTGTGTGTGAACGGGGCTTGAGTGACAGTTTCCCGATTCATCTGTTTGTTTAATAGTGGCTCAGACGTACAGTAGAGTGGGTCGTCCACCAATCGGAAGATCAGCAGTTCGATCCCCGGCTCCTTCAGTCTGCATGTCAAAGTATCCTTGAGAAAGATACTGAACCCCAAATTGCTCCTGATGATGCTTCCATCGGTGTGTGAGTGTGTTAAAATAAACGAGTAGCAGGTGGCTCCTTGTATGGTAGCCTCGGCCACCAGTGAGTGAATGTGTGTGAATGGGTGAATGTGACTCGTAGTGTAAAAAGCGCCTTGAGTGGTTGGATGACTAGAAAGGCGCTATACAAATGCAGGTCCATTTACCATTTAAGGCAGGACAACATTCTTATTGGTCTGTGGAGTTTTGTGACATGATGTAATCTCCAGCAGAACCTCACCCAGCTTCAGCCTGGCTTGTGGGCTAATCAGACAGAGTGATTGAAAACACTTCACTGGGTGCACAGGGCCTTTAATTAACTGTGTGCCCGGCAGCTCACCTGGTAGAGCGGGCGCCCCATGTATTAAAGCTGTGGCCTTACCGCAGCGTCCTGGGTTTGATTCAAGCCCACAGTCCTTTGCTGCACGTCATCCCCTCTCTCTTGCCCCCCCTTTCACAATCTGTCCTAGGGGTGGCTGTGGCTCAGGTAGAGTGGGTTGTCCATTAATCTGAAGATCAGCGGCTCGATCCCTGGCTTCTTCAGTCCACATGTTGAAGTATTCTTGGGCAAGATACTGAAACCAAATTGCTCCGATGGCTGTTCCATCTATGTGTGAGAGCTTGTGAATGGTTACATGCCACCATGTATGGTAGCCTCGGCCACCAGTGTGTGCATCTGTGTGTGAATGGGTGAATGTGACATGATGTAAAAGCACTTTGAGTGGTCAGAAAATTAGAAGGGCACTGTACAAGTGCGTCCATTTACCTATCAAATAAAGGCAAAAAGCCATTGGTTTATATATTGTATGTATATATATATATATATATATATATATATATATATAAAGCAATAAAAATGAACTATGTAGCTTTGTGGCAAGTGGTCATTTGCTGCATTGAAATTCAACTTGTGAGCTCATGTTTATGATACGGAAAACCACATACACAAAGGCTTGAACTCGTAGCTCTACGAAAATTTTCCAGGTTGTGAATAACAAAAGGCGGGTGCTCATATTGACCCTTCTTGTGAACATGATAAACATAACCCCAGTTGAATACATCAGTTTTCTCTTTGCCGTTATTTACACCATTGGTGCCAACGTTCCAAATAAAAATTTGTGTGATAAATACATGAATGTGATGCGCTGCTCTGCTCACATTAAACATAGGTCTATTATCTTCACGCCACAACTCATGGATTCATCTTGTGCCCGTCGACATAAGAGGAAAAAATACTTCTTAATAATACTCTTTATAAAACAGCTTTTAGAGCTCTGTGGAAATGCCACTCAATACCAATCATTCTTTGTTCCTAAGATCATTCAACACAGGTTGTAATTGTGCCTGTGTTTCTTTTCTCGACGTCTGGCATTTTTCCTTCAGCCCAGTGATTAATGGTATTTAGAGCTGCGTTAGGTTGTATACGACTTTTCACACTGCATTGTGGGATACTTTGAGTCCACTATATAGGGCAAATAATTCTCACTATTCATTTGGACAGTACTACAAAATGGCATATTTTGACATTTTGTAGGTAAAGCACAGGTGTTACTAATGACATTAACATTGACTCAGTTGTGTTCAAGTGCCCCAGGAAGCCATGACAGGAGCAAAGTTTCCATGCAAATGCATTTTTCCAGAAGACCTGTGAAAGAAAAATGAAAATTAATGCGCATTTCCATCCATCACTGTTGTCTTAACATCACAAGTTGATGCATTGAGAGACACAGCTAATGCTAATGCTAATGCACCAGTCTGGAACTGTGTTCGAAATCGCTCCCTATCACGGATATAGTGCACTATATAGTGTGTTCGCCATTTTATAGTGTTGTTCGAATTCTCCGCGGTTAATTTCATTCACTATATAGTGGACTATAAAATACCCACAATGCACAGCAAATGTGAGTGAACAAATGATGTACCCTACATTTTACTTCCGTATACCACATTGCAATGCGGTCGTCTTTTGCCAGAGGAGAAGAAGAACAACCGCAAAGATGGCACAAAAAGAAAAGAAAAGAATAGGATGCTAGCCGGTAACGTTAGCTCACAAGCTAACAATAGTCACTTTGCTCGCACGAGCCAGGTAGCTTGTAGCTCGTGCACTATCGTGGGCTATTAGCTCACAATGCAGACACACAACCGTAGCTGACAAAACCAAACGTCCACACCATTGACATTTCAACAATTTATTGACAAAAAGTACAACCACCATACAGTTCGATCATCCGCAAAGTGCCCGGTTTGTTTACATGATGCTTGGCGCGTCTACTTGCGTCACAGGAGTATGCGGCGCAGCTACTGACGCAACGAGTGAGTGAGTGAGTGAGTGAGTGAGTGAGTGGGCGGTTTCGAACACAGCTTGGGTCAAACCATTGCAGCAGAAGAGGGAGCAGAAAGATGATGTAATCAATCAAAAGAGCGCCAGTCAAACCTCAAATGATGGTAAACAACGTAGAACATGTGATGGAAATATGTCATTTATGTTTGTTCCATGTATTAATTTGTCTCTTCAGTGGAGCGTAACCTTCAGTGAACGTTCAAGTCACATGATCATGTATAGCCTGTTCTCATTCCCAGGTCATCAAATACCACAACTTTGATGTGGCCCTTGGCATCTGACACAGAAGGCACCCTTGGGCGTCTGTATGAGACGGATCAGGCTTTCAGCTTATTCCAGTGTAAACCCAGCTGCAACAATATTTGACACTCAAACACTACTGACATAGTACAAAGAGTGAGAGAGTCCTGTGTGAAACCAAAAGTCACCATCATTTTAACTCAAACAACAATATTTTCCTAATTTTAAAGTAGTTCTGTTGCCTAAACCTACATTTCCTGTCAACACAGAAGTTTATTTTGAAAAGACACTGTATGCATTTAAAGACCGGAAAATCGACACGTCCAGAACTGACGCTAGAGGGGTTCCTAGAGTGTCATAGTTTGAAGCAAACGGCTGCTGACCAAGCTGCTGTATTTGATGAGTTGGGAGTGAGAACATGTTGTCACGTATGTCATGACATATTCGCTAAATCTGTTTTCCTCACACTTGGTAGCATTTTGTTTTTGTCAGTACTCAATCTTTTCCATCTCCCCAAAAAGTCAAAGTTTTTTGCAAGGTTTTCTATTTTCAGTGTTTCCACTCAGGTTTACTGATGCATACATTAAAAATGCACACAAAAATGAAACTTAGAATAACAGTGTGCTGGCATGCACAATACCAGGACCCTGAAACTGAAGCAGATACATGGAAATCTAAATCTTATTAATGTGATTTTATAAAATTGATTGTTCAAGTCCTTGATTATGATTAGCTTAAACACGTTGAAAGCCATTTTCAAATACTCTACGAAGCTGTAACCACATTACATCAGTATTACTGCACCAATTAACCATTGTTTCAAGATGTTAGATTTTGTTGAACATTTTGATTGACTGGGTGGGCTGAATGGTTGGAAGAGATGGACAGGAAGAGGAAGAAGCTTTTAAAAAAGGAGACACACTGACATTAATTACTCAACACAACTTTCAGTATCTTTTCTAAAATCACTGTAAACCTCGGCCTCTTGTAGCTTATTGCTTAAATTCACAAGTGTTCTTTTGCTGCTGTAACAAGTCAATATGTCGTCTGGGAAAATGCTTCTTCTAAATATATAAAGTTGATCAAGAATATGAAAAGAAAAGAAACACAAACAAACTGTGGTATAATGCTGTGTTAATAGCATTGCGAGGTCATTTTCACTGTGCCACTACAGAGCTTGAAGATGACCCAACTTTGACTCATCAGCTGATTCAGAACTACTACATGCAGTCTTAAAATACGTCAGAAGTTTAGATAAGTGTCCCATTAACACCAGTGATGCTGCTCAGCACTGCAAAGGCTTAAATACCAAGCCAGAGGCAATCTGTTCATTAGTGGAGCTGATTCTGGAGAACCCAAAATAAACTGTAGCTGCCAGTAACAGACGTTTAGGTCCCTCCATCCATGAAACTAATCAGTGTGTTGCAACTAAATTCATTTCATTATTTTCAGTGTTGGATTTGTACATGATGCAGTTACACCACAGCACTCCTATCTGAATGCCGCAGCTCCTGTATGCTGGAGATCTAATGTCATATAATTTAAGACCAGGCAGTTTTCAGATTAGAGAAATAATAACTAACAAAGAAAAACAAGCTGGTGATTTATTTCACGGGGAACTCATTTTCATTACAGAACAGAAAGAAGTCTGTCAGCGCATTAGTCAGTCCCTGGATTTTTGTCTGGTGTTTGGGGTCTAACATGGTGGCAGATCTTCACCAAATGTGCAAAGTGTTTTTAAATTCACTCATCGGCTATAAAAAGGCAATAATTCATGAGCATAAACTGTATTATCAGCATAAACCTTTTTCTCTTTTCAGAGTGATGTGACTTTCATGCAAATGTGCTCTGTGTGATCATTACATATGCTGCTGGAATGCATGAAATGCTGCAAATATGTCATATTTAGATATTTTTTTTTTTAGCAAAGTTGACAACGTTTTTGAGGAAGTTTACTTCATGATAAACACCGCTGTCTTGGTGTTCATTTAAATGTCTGTATTTGTTTACTCAGAGAACTTTCAGTTAGACTTTAATTCACTCTTTTGGCGACACAGCACATTTGTACTACAGGCAACACTCTCTGCTTACCGAACTAACTAATAACCCCTACGTTTGTAAATGGTTTCCCACTGAACGTGTGTGATGAACACAGCGTCACACTTCATCTCTTGATTAGGTTGTGTGGCAGATGACAGCAAAAAGATCAAAAGCGCTCTCTCTTCTCTTCGATAAAGTCGTGTGTTGATTTCGATTGTTTTCAAAGATTGCTGCCAGCCCCCTCTTTTCATACTGCTACAAGGCTTTCCTGTGATTCACTGTGAGAGAATAGAAAATAGAATATACCAGCTATTGGCTCAATTTAAAATGAGTGTGGGTGGCAGGGGGTTAGTTGCATATAGACTGGATCCACTGGTAATATATATTCATGTGTGCATAAATGTAGTATGTGACTGGAGAGAGCAGCTTTAAATAATGAACCGCCTGCCTGTATGCTCCATATTTCAAACTGCGCAACTGTGTTTTTCAAATTAAGTCAGGGTTCAGACCTGTAGAGTTAGAGTTTGAGGAGTAGAAGCACAAATATTATGATTCAAGTGTATGAACATTGATAAATCTATAAGGATTTATGATCAGATATATTCGTTTCTAACTTAGGGTGCTTTCACACCTGCCCTATTTGGTTCAGTTCAATAAAACTCAAGCTCATTTGCCCCCTAAGTATGGGCAGGTGTGAACACAGCAATCGCACTAGGGTGTGCACCAAAACAACCGTTGTTCCGACCTTGATCCAAACCAACTGCAGTCACATTACACATTGTTTGGGTTAAACATGAGCATGTTACAGTCCTGGAGGATTATTAATGTGCTCCTCCTCCTGTACCGCCTTAATATGCACATTCGGCACATCCAATTCATCAAAAAACTGTTTTCTAGTTTAAGCTGTGTCTGGTTTGCCTAAAATGAAAAATGACAGCAATATAGTCCACCATGACCAGCGCTAAAATCAACCTATGTAGCTGTCCCTCCATTGTGACATTAGAAAGTGTCACATTTATCTTACAATCTTCAACGTTTTCTTTACTTTCTGGATTTTTCCCACATGGAAATTCTGACCAATCAAGAACAGCTTTCTCGGATAAAGTATTTTATCTGGTCCACTTACAAATGCTGCCGTGACTCTAGGTCTGAAAGCACCCTTTGCATTAAAGGAATACTTCACCCCTACGTGATCATTTGTATGTCAATTGCTAACTCTGTGTTGTGTTGAATTTGTGAGGAAGTCTCTGGAGAATATTCTTGATGAATTGAGGCAAAAGGGGTCGGCGATTACCAACAGCAAAACTATATCAAAACATCAGTTTACAAACTCTCACACAACTGGTGCAGTTCAAGTATGCTCAGTACTTCTCAAACGGTCGGCCATTTACAAAGGGGAACTGAACTAAAAGTGAAACTTATCTATGCTCTCTTCACACCCAGGGTGATTTACTACAGTGTACATGGGAGCTGCTGGTCAGTCACAATCTCGATCAGTTAGATTCTGTGACTTTGCTGAATCCAAACAAACCCTTTAAAACACCTACGTAATACAATAACACAGACAAACCAGCGGTCAAGGCGGCGGCAACTCCCATGTTCAGTGAGGTAAAATTTCTGTTTTAGTAAAGTTGTGAACGTAGACCCCTATGACTTCAATCCATCTAGAATTTTCTCTGTTTTTGGACTCCTCTTTTATCATGGAGGCATGCAAGAAAAACAAAGGTTTCTTCATGACTTTAACATGGGGTGAGTAAGTGATAAACATTTGGGGGTAAAGTATTCCTTTAAAGTGAGTCTTGCCACTCAGTTTAGGTAAATAAAAAAGTAATTACCTGACCTAACAATAATGTTATTATATAATAACCCTCATAGCTTCAATTAAGTTATTGTTGTGAAACAAATACACATAAAGTGTATATTTAGAAATTAAATTAAGAGTAATAATTGCATTGATGCAGACTCTTTCTTGTAAAGCCAGCCGGCATAATTAATTGGAAACATCTATTGCCACTGATTAGCAATGCAGCCAAAGTCATGCCCCGATCTGTGTTTTATCATCAGCAGCAGTAATTGAAATGAAAATGGAGAGCTCTCTGTTGCACCAGAGGCCCTAATAGTTTCAATCATATGAGCAGCAGGCCGTAGTCCTGGAGGTCTTGGGTCGCCTGACGTCAGCAGCACCCCGGCTTAGGTAAACACTGGTGCAAGTGAACCAGCATATGAGCCAAGACTGTGCCGTCCTCTGGAGAAACTGGCCATAATTCATTCTGAGTCATTACACCGAGAGCGTGTCCTCTCCTCCTGGTGTCACGCTCCCTGCGGGTCAGAGGGTTAAAGCGGGTTCAGTGGGGAAGTTAACGCTGCAGATCAGGTGAGAGCGGGAGTTTCCAATTAAATCTAATGTTCTCAGGGTGAGAGCTCAGGAGAGAAGCGGCTGTCCCTGCTGAGCTCCACCTGTGGAGCGATAAGCCATGTGTTGGATACCTTACAGCTCTTTTGTTAAAATGTATTTCATGCTTTTGGTTCATTTGACTTTATTAACAACACATATTCCAACTACCTGCCTTGTATATTTCAGCATGACAAATGTGGGTAATATTTGCAGCATCACGAAGAGGGTGTAGTGATACATTATGTCTGGACCTGGATACAAAAACACACTTTCCTGGTAATCTTCATGGTAAAATACAGGATTATAAAGTGCAGGACTTTCACTTTAAATGGAGTATTTTTACAATGTGATGCTTTTATTTGAGTGAAGAACCTAAACACTTCTTACACCACTGGGTTTTTACACAGGATTGTATTTCTTACTGTAAAAGTAAAAGCAACATTGGTAGATCTGAAATGATTTCAGAGGCTTGATGGTATAATACTTTTTATGGGATGCAGTAAATACATACAGTAGCAAGGAACAGAGACAAAATCATGAAGATCTATATAATGTAATGCAATCTGTTACAACTGTCCTGCAGTGTCCTGTCTCCTAGAATATAAGTTTATATACAATTAATTTAAAACAGCAATTAAATTACATTTACAAATGATGTTCTGTCAACATAATGAGGAGATGTTGCTGTATTATCACAAAAATGTTGATGTGACATATGTTCATTGACAACATATTTCATTGGTTGTCAGCCAAAATATGTGATCTTGCCATACACTATCCACTGGTAGTGACTACAGCATTATTTTTTTCTTACTACCTTTCTTAATATTATTATTATTATTATTATTATTATTATTATTCCCTGACCTGAACCAAAGTGCTTTTGTTGCCTAAAGGCCTTGACACACAAAGCCACCAACAGTCAGTTGTTGGTCACTGTTGGGCTGTCGGTGAGTGTCTATCACACCAGATTTTGCGTTGTGTCCCATACTGATAGCCCTCATCGGCCCTTGTTGGCATTTTTCAGCCAATTTAGCATGTTGAGTCGGTGTTGGAGACAGCAGTGCCCGTCTGTGAGTGAATTCACTCTGATTGACAGTTTAGCTCAGTGCACAAGAAGAGAAATGGAAGAGCCCGGTCTCATGCCGAAGTCAACGAAATCCGGCAGTTGGGCAGTGACTTGTGACGTCAGAAACCAACGAAACAAGGTTTCCATTAACACTGGCAATATACGGTTGCTGTTATAGTTTAACAGCGCCCAGTGGCGTCAGAGGGAAATGTGGCAGGACAAGGATGAAAGATAAAGCCGCAAAAGTCCGAGTGGGGCAGACAGGAGGGGTAGTGGCCTGGTCCAACAAACCATGGCTTTAACCTGAGAGAGCGGTGTTTGCGTCCTGTAAGATTACAAAGCAAAACCCTGTTTTTTTTTCCTAAACCTAACCATGTGCTTTTGTTGTCTAAACCCAACCATGTGTGTTTGTTGTTCAAGGAAAATCAATTCGCTGCGCTTATTTTGAAAGAGACTGTATGTAAATGTTAAATTTCCTGTCAGAGAGGTGTTGTTTCGACCAACTTTTTAGTCTCGATTATGGTGTTGGTGTTGTACTGGATTGTAGTGGACTGTATACTGCATGGACTGTACACTGATGTTATATTTACAATGAAGTCAGCTCATTAGAACAAGAAAAATGGCACCCTCAGCACCATAGAGAGTAGTCTCACACAATCTACAAATTCACTGAACTTTATAAGCTTGGCTAAAGCTTTGCTGCAAAGCTGTTGTATTTGATTACATTATAAAGGTGTTCATGATATTTTGTCCACTCTCTGTGTATTGGCATCTGCTGAACAACTCACTCTGAAGGGCAGAGAGGAAATCAGCTTTGCCAATTTTAGATAAGCAAACACAGGTATTCTATTAACATATCTGTGAGATATAGCTCTTATGTCTACTGTACATACAGTAATTGCACTGGGGATGAACTCCACATAATGGGCATTGCAGCGAACCGACTGTGACATCCAGGATTCATTATCCCCTTTTAGATGAACTGTGCTGGCTTCCCAAGGGGGAGCCCGATAATTGTGTCTTTAGGGATTTGTCAAGTCCCTGTTGGATGGCAATAAATCACTGGCGGAGGAGGTGTGGTGGTAGACCTGGGATGAACTGTTGTGACGAAACCACTAGGAATACATTCGCGAACAACGCCTCAGTTTTCTCGTCATGCTGCGAAGAATTAGAAATAATTGACTGGGTCTCGGTTGCCTTTACCTCAGAAGACATGCACACTGTGCAGCTGCGAGATGATCTCTTTTTTTATTAATTAACAGCACAAACTGTAGACCTCACTATTAACCCCTGTCTAGATGGAGGATGGACACTTGGGGAGCAAAGTGTTACATGGCCATAATTGAGATAAGATCGTCGCTCCACTTGTCTTGGAGGTTATGAGGAAGATTGTGATGCACTTGCAGTGTTGGTCATTGGCAGCATTGATTGGTTGGGCTGCAACTGTCCCTGAAGTGCAGGTGAATCAATCCTGCAGCCTAAACACAGAGCAACATGAACATGCTGCTCTTAAGGCTCGTCTTCTAGCGAGACCCTCCTCTGGGACTCATCCCTTTCTGTTTTTGTCACTCAGACGTGTTTTGAGTTTACTGGAATAATCTGCTTTCTAGCTTTAAGGGATAGTTTGGATGTTTTGAAGTGGGGCTGTCCATGGTAACTGCATTACCTTTAGGAGATGTCTGTCGGCATGCTCCCAGTTTGGAGAAGCAGCAGGAGTGCCGAAACAGAAGCTAAGTGATGTACTGCTGTGGATGGGCAGTAGAAGCAAAAAGTATTTTAGCCACCTAAAAAGTCCCACCTAAAAAAATCTGTAACAGTTTAAAGCAGGATTTATTCTTGTGTGTCAGCTTTATACAGAGCCTACGCTGTTGTGAGCATTTATACTTGTGTGGTGGTGTCTGTGTCACGCTGCAGTTACACCTCCAAAACACTAGTCAGCAACGGGGTTTCTGCGAAGTGCTGTAAAGATTAGTTGATTCAAAACACACATTAAACACACATTAAACATGGCTTAATAGCGACAATTTCAAACACAAGTACACAAACCAGCTTCACTATAACTCATAGCATTCACAGACAAAGCATTTGTCTTTTGCTGGACACATTTTCCCCACAAACACAATATGCTAATGTTTTTAGCACAAGCCTGTGGCATTTTACATTGTATAAATTAGCCTAGTGGATAGAGGACTTTTCCTTTACCCATCTGAAGCCAGGGACAACAGCAACATTTAACAAAGGTAACATTACAAAATTCAGCTCCATTACAATTTACAAGGCTCACCGACAAAACAACTATCTTATACTAAACACGTTTTCCAAACAAATATACGATGCTAACGTTATTAGCACAAGCCTATGGCACTTTATATCACATAGATTAGCCTAGCGACTAGCTGAGATTTCCTCTGCTCATATGAAGCCAGGATAAATCACACAAAAGACTTTTTGTGGAGGTTTATTGTCTTCACAATTTATTGTTTTTATCTGTGAAATTAAAGTAAATACAAGCTTCGTTTCCACTGAGGGAAAAGGTCTCAGCTTACAAAAATAGACAAGAGGTCTGTGTTGCTGCGACTTGTAGTTACATGTCTGGGGAGGTGCACGTCAGGCTGCGGCGCAGGGTATGGCGTCGACTTGACGCAGAAGTAAAATCCTGCTTTATTGAAAGCTATTTTTATCACGTTACCTTTTTGTCAGACAGCCAAGTACAACAGGGAAGCTCCAGTTCCCCATCTACGCTCTCATCAAAGCCTCCAGACTCCACTGACAAAAACAGTAAGTTTGGAACATGGGAGCTGCTGGTCTAGCTTACTGGTGCTTTGATCAGTTAGTTTGTGTTACTGTGTGACTTTGGTGAATCTGAACTAACCTTTTAAATTGCCAAAGTCACACAATAACACAAACAAACTAAGTGATCCAACGATATTACGAACAGTATTAAATCAATGTTTTCTCAATGGAGTCTGGCTTTGAAGAAAATGGTATAATCGCTTAATTTCCCCATCAAAAATCGCTATCTGACAGCACTGAAAATATTTAAACTGATATTGATTTTTTTTTGCAAAGCTTTTTTAGCTATCTAAAATAGGTTTTGCTGCTGCCCCCATCCACATCAGTACATTGCTAAGCTTCTGTGTCGGACTCGTGCCTGCTTCTCCAAACTGGGGGCTTGCCGACTTACATTAACTGTATGTAATACACTGACTTATGATAAGTACCTCATACAACCCCACTTGAAAAGATCTGAAACATCCGTTTAAGTGACCAACTTGAGAAAACAATAAGGGTACTTGCTCACCAGCATGTAACTCCTCTTTAGCACCACCTAAGACTGAGATCTCTTAAGGCATAAAAATCCTTCTTTTGTGTCACCCCCTCTCAGCTGTAACTCCTCTTCATGAGTTAAGTAGATTTAATAGCCGAGATCAATATGAGATTACAGCTCTCTCTCATTCAGTCTGTTTTATGGGAAGAAAATGGTTTTCTGATCATTTCTTCACTCAGTGTATAATGAGGAAAAAATCATTCATAGCCCCATTTGGGTTGGACACCTCCCCAGTGTAATGTTTCCCATATGACCCATAATGGTTGTTTGGCCTAAAGGAAATCCATCAATTGCCGTTTTGCTCAACTGGTTCCCTTTACGGCAGTATTGAGATTGCCTTCACTTGGTAATATGTGCTCTCCTGGCTGTGTTAATGGCCTACAGCCATATGTTCCTCTAGCCTGCCTGACACCCCACCTTGTGTGGAGATGGTTGGCAGCCCCTGCTCCTATTCCCTTCCCTTCCTTCCCTTTCCAACAGCCTCCACACTCAAGCAATTGCCTCAGCATCCAAGCTCTCCCCTCCCCCACAGCAGTGCACTTTCCCTGCCTTTTCCCTCCATCAGCTTCCTCCTTGTTCACATTGCTCAGCCGGTGCTGTGTGCGTGGAATCAACATCAGCACCGCAAACAACTGGAAAGCCACCTTCACAAATGGATCATGCACGAAAACAGTATTTAACGGAGGGAGGGGACTTATTTCCATCTTTGAGAAGTCAAACTGTGAAAAACAGGTCACTGAATGCTCGTGGATTTCTCTACACTTTACCACTTGATGGTGGTCACCATAGAAACAGATGATCAGACAGGACTTGTGGCCACAATAGCAGTATCTGTATCTAAATGAGATTTTTTTTTAACTCTATAAAAGGTACAATTTGTTCTATCCTTTGTAACGTTCCATTGAAAAGAGTAACAAGTCAGTAGTGAAAAGCCGAACTACAAAGAACCATATTATTCAGACCTGTGAATTGAACTTTCCTCTCCTCAGTAAGCTTAAACACACCACCCAGCATCCCTATATTCTCCTCCGCCTCAGCTTTCCAGTATTCAGCGCAGCAGCTTAATACGTTGTAACACGGATCCTAAAAGAAGACAAAGGGGAATTCTGCTTCCTGTTTTGCAAAATGAGGAACAGGATAATTGTCTCGAATTAATTGCCGCTCCTCGCAATCCAGCGATGCAGCAAAGGCATTTTGTGGACAGCCTTGGCCGCAGCAAGTGCCCGACAATGAGAGCAGGATGAATCTTGGACGGTGTTGTGTGGCCGTGCTCTCTGTGTGTGTGCACCGTCCAGATTCTCATGCTTGTTTTTGCTAGCATTTTTCTCATACATAACACTTGAGCTGTTTCCACAGCCGTGATAGACTGTCAGGGGACTTTGCTGACAGCACTGCACTGGTGAGTGAGTTTGTGTGAGAGTGCGCGCGCGTGTGTGTGGGTGTGTGACCATTTGAGTGACTTAGTGAAAGAGAGAGGCAGACAGAAAAGAGAGAGAGCGGGAGGTTATTTGTGATTTTGTAACTAAATAAGAGGTTGCAAAGAACTCCTCGACGTCCACCTTTCTTTTTCATCTAGAGAAGTCATTTGAATAAACCTCCATTTTCTCCGTCAGTTCTGAGCGATGCCTGGTGCCTGTCAGTCGTTGAATCATATAATAGCGCTGGTTTTTATTCTCCAAAAATCTACATTGAGACATTTGATGGTTTGACAGAGCTGCAATAAATAGCTTTGTGCTCTGAGGTCCGGCCCTTGACTTTACTCCGTCCTCAGTGTGTCAAGTGCCGATCTGCCACTGAGAATTTGACTGAGCCAGGCACCAAACGGATATGATCCTTCTACAACCTGGATGAGCTTCTTTTAGATGCGAGTCTGTGAATACCACTTAGGTTTTTTTGTTTTTTTTTCAGCTACTATCAAGAAACACTGGCAGGCTGCCTCCGAGTTTACAGTGCTTTTCTATTCCAGCCCCCAAAGAACCCATTTTATCTTTGCTGTCACCTCACTGACTGCGCGGCTGCCTCACTTTGTTAGACCAGAGAAGCAGCCAGCTCTGTGTTATCAAGGGAAAGTGCATTTATTTAGAGTCTCAAGCTGAGATGGCTTTTGGGCATCTAAATCTCAAAGTTTATTCTTGACACTTCCTGCCTCTTTACGTTTTTTTTTTCCCGCCGCTCCATAATGGAATCAGCTGGGAGTCTGTGAAATATTGCATATGCTGTACGGTGCAGATAGAGCACCTGTAATCTCCAGACAGACATCCCATCGCACTGCTGTAGTCACTCCCAAAGTCCACTTTTTTAAAAAATTCCATTTGATTCTTCATATTTGGGTTATGCCTGGAGATTTCATATGAAGACACGATTGCTGCTGAGATGGCAGGAAAATCTGGGCATGTGATACACCGGCTCACATCGATGCTGAAAATGCATCTTCTTCTACTTTCTATGTTATTTCCTCTCTGAAATTTACCTTTTAATGAGATGCATTTTTTTTCTACATCTGTCTTGAATTCGTGGATTCAGCAGAGGATTATTCTAATGCCGCTCATGCTGTCACATGGATATTGCATACAGTTTGAAAGCAGTAAACTGCCTGGTGAACTTCAGCGATGAGGGACTTCTGAAGGGATTTCACACTTGTGTAGGATTAAGATTTGCATTGGCCAGTCAGGAAAGATCATATATGCTGCAACCTTTACACTGAAGGCATAGAAATATTGTAGATGTCAGGGAACAACTCCCACTGGTTGATATGTTAATATCATTTTCAATGTGTCAGATCATATTTTATTTTCTAATTGTGTTGTTGTAACTCATCCTTTTGTATATTTACATGCTATATTACTAATGATACTACTGAGAAAAGTAACTCCTTAGAGTTCTTTTTATGTTACCAAAATAAAAACCCCTTTGCGACTCCTTGTGCATGTTGGTTATATTTAGGGGCGTAGCACCAAAATCTGGGCCCTATGCATGAGCAGTCTCTGTGGGCCCCCTACCCTTTTTCTCTTGATCCATGTCCCTCTCATGTACCTTTTGATTTTTTTTAAGTCAGTTTGTTTCTTTCCCTTTCACTTTTTTTTTTCTTTTTTGAAACCCTGATTTTCCTTAATTGGGAAAAAGTGTACGTTGGTGCTCCAGCAGCATAAGCAGTAACTCACTCAGCTCAAGTTGCATTTAGAGATGAATCCTTGTGCACAGGTGGACTCACCATTTTGCTTATTGAAGAGGTGCCAGGAGCCTCAGTGGGCTTCCACTATTTTTTTATACAAAGTTCAATCTTTCAACCGGAATATTCAACTAATCTTGAAGTAGTTGTGGCACTAATTACTTCCAGGGCCCCCTCCCACTGGGGCCCTGGGTAATCGGTCCCACTTCTCCCCCACAAAACGATGCCCCTGGTTATACTTACCACAGGGCCTGTAGCCTACTGTATGCCTATCTTTGAATGTACTGACTCTACCATCATTGCATAGCCTAGTCTACAGCCCATAATCTGTAACTCTGCAGGCTTGTCTTTTTCACCCACAAATTCAAAATAATAGGAATACTACCACACTGTATAGGCTGTCCTCTCTGCTATCCTGCTAACTGAGCTACACATGAGCCCTGACACAGCCACATGATTTGATACCTTCCACGAGTACACAGCTGCCTGTGAAGAAGTAGAAATAGGTGCATAAAAAACAAAAAAAAACCAGTGCAAATACATCTGGACATTTCTTTTTTGTTGTAGTTGTTTCTTGTGGCGACAAAAGAAACAGGAAAATATAATACTATTTTTTAAAGTAATAGGTTGTTTATTTGGAAATGCAGCTAAATAACTGATTACTTAAAGGCGCTGTATGTAAGAATGTGGCCAAAACGGTTACTGCACTCAAATTCAAAACACTGTCGCGAGTCGTGTCCGCCCCCCCTCCCCTACAGATTCGAGGTTGCCGGACAGCGGCACGCTGGAGACTGATTCGTTTGCCCACGGGCGGCTGCCGTGGCAGGGCTGCGTCGCCGCATCCTTGATCTTCGGTTTTCCAGCGGACCATTCGAGTAAGTCCGGCTTCTCTGCTGCTAACGCTGCTGCCGGGATACAGCTGAGGAGACTGCTAATGCTATGTACCGGGACACTGCTAATGCTGCTTGCCGTGCTGCTGT